>NC_083243.1:183190408-183490408 GCF_032191835.1 Heteronotia binoei | reverse complement strand
CTTGAGGCAAAATAGTTAGTGACTGTATAGTTTGAAACAATTGGGCCAGGCAAGAGCTTGAAGATGCCGTGGAAGCTGCTTAGAAATTCTTCTTACTGGTCTTCACTGCCATCTCATAGGCCTTCATAAACATCCTATAAGAAGTTATCACAGCTTGTCAGCCACTGCCCTCATTCTAGTCATCTCAGCTCTTTCTTCATCCTCTGTAGCTCTGGGGTATACCAGGGAGCTAGTTTGGCATGAGAGTAAAGAGGGCACTGTGGAATAATTTTGTCAATGGCTTCAGAGAGTCATCTGTTTCAGTCTTCCACCAGTTAATCCAACAAATTCAAGCGGGCATTGGATTCTGCAGAGCATTCTGGAACCCATCTGGGTCCCATCAATCTCTGCAGGCAAGCAGAAATCCATTCACTGCCTAAACAGGGAGGGTTTGGAGTTCTCCGCTGGGCTTTCGAGTTGAAGTGGTCTGACCATGGAACCGCATTAGTCGTTACCAGATCCACATTTATCCCCACACTAAAAATAGGTCCCAGTGTGTGACCCACTTGGTGTGTAGGAACTGATATAAATTGGGAAAGTCCCAGTGCCACAATGGACGACACCAGGTCCCTGGCATGAAAGAAAGATGCATCATCAGCATGGACATTGAAGTCCCCAAGAACTAATAATCTGGGGTGCTCCAGTGCCCAGTTTGATACAGCCTCCAACAAGCCCGGCAGAGTATCTGCTGGTATGTTAGGCAGTTGGTACACCAACTAGATCATGAAATTCTCCTCAGCTTCCCAAACTAGGCCAACACATTCAATGTCAGCGATGAAAGAGACTCTCAGATAATCAGTGCTTTCACACCCCTCCCGTAAATCTGACACTAATGAAGGACCAAGAAACAGGCGGCGGGGGGGTGGGGGGAGAGCTAGATTAATCTTGCCATCCCTCACTCAGGTCTCAGTCACACATGCCAGATCTACCTGCTGCTCCACCAGATAGTCTCACCGATCAGAGGTCTTGTTGTAATAGACCTGGCATTACACAACAACAGTGTCAAAGAAGGGTATATTTTCCTATTACCACCATCAGAATCTCTTGGGATAGGATGCAGGTTGGAAGGGGATTGAATGTTCCTGTATCTCTGTCTCCTTCCTATTTTCAATCTTGTCCCACTGTCATACCTCTCCTGCCCCTCTATTATTGGTATCCCTGACTCTACCATGGCCTCCCCTACCAGATGTATTGACCCAGAATGGGGTCCACTAATCATTCAACAATAAAACAGGGGGCACATTTAATTGCTACAGATCTTATATAGTCAAGGATTACCCTACCCAACATTAACAACATCACCACAAGGCAATATAATCCCCAATCCAATCCTTAATTTTGAACAACTAATTAAATCTAGCAGGCAGAGAAACCCTCAACATAAATACCCAGACCTTCCATCTCACTTCCCGTTCCCACTCTCTGAAGCAAGAAAGAAACTAACTGTCAATCCCCGTTACTTTGGCTAACCATAGCAGGCCCACAGCCCTGACCAGTCTCCATTATTTACAATTTAGGAGACACGTAGGCACTACCATCTGGCACCAGAATGTTTATGATACTGAAAAGGCCTGCTGTGTATCAAGGATGTACTCCCCAAATTCACAGGCTCGCTTATCTTCTCACAGTACAGTGTGAGAATGCTTTTGTAGTAGGAAAGATAATTGTTGCTTTAACCTCTGAACCCAAGATTCAAATGAAACGCCTTTAGTAATGTTTTATGATACTCTATATAGCAAGCATGTAACCTTTTGTATCTCAGTAATTCCACTGACTCTGTTAAGTGGAGCACCTTTGAATTCCTGAATAAACAATTTAATTTGAAAATAACAAAGGACTTCATTATTGGGAATATTGGGGCTTGACGCCAACTTCTCCTAACTGATTTGTAATGGGTAGGACTAAAACCTCAACAATTCTACTTAAGTGAATCTAATACTAAAAACATTGTAACCCACAGTGAGCAAGAACAGTTTAACACAGCTAGATGTTTACAGATAGCAACTCTCAACTATAATCAATAATGTCAGGGGAATCCCCTCACAGAGAATGGTCTTTGACCACAGTTTCAAAAGCCATCAGCAGAGGGCTGTATCACCAGCATCCTGCAAATAAGTTGAAAATCTTCTGAACAGTGGAGACTCAATGCAATGGTGGCAAACAATGGTGAAATGGCCATCTTAAAGGGAAACTGCAGGAAAGAGCCAGGGACCTGGGGCTGAACCCACACAGCTCAGCACCCCTCATTTTACCTAGGGTCACCTGGATTGCTCAAGGACACCTAGGGCTCCTAGGGCTCAATCCAAAGATGCTTGTTGCTAGCCAGGACCATCTGTCAGCATCTGGGCTCATCCTCAGTTGGCCATAGTCAGTCAAAGCAGCTGCCCTTACCGGGTCAGACCAGGATATCATAACTCCTTGTCCACTCCTCTGAATGCTGTTTGAAGGTCCGAAACACCACTCTGTCAATGATCAACAATTGGAGTGGGCTGCCTCCTCCACCCAATTACACCTGGGCTCAAGGCTACTCACAACTACAGTCTTCAGAGGTAATAATTTGGCCATGGCAAATTCGTTTTGGGCCACCTGGCCACCTCTCTGCCAACTGGGCTAGAGTAGAATTTACCTGAGAATCAGCTGGTAACTTCTGGAGTAGAACTGTCTGGGTTTGGGGTCTGCCCATGCTTCTTCTCAAGTCCGCCCACATTCATTCAAAGGCTTCCACTGGTGAGTAGTTGGTTGTGTGTGGAGGAGACCTTTTTTGCATTCAATTAAGGGGCAAATATTACCCAAACTGGACCCAAAGGTGGGGGGATTGGCTTTAAAAGGGTTCCAGAAAGGAATAAAGTAGGACCTTGCTCTGTGGATACCAGGGTGGATCTCATTAGGAGAACCCCAAAATAAAATAATGAAAAAAGTGAATGAGAGAATGATTGTAAACACAAACAAATAACTTTAATGCCTACAAAATAAAAAAGTAAAAATGAAAAGAACCTACACTGAGCACCTGAGAACTAATGCCCAAGTGATCACACACATACATACACTCTCTCACACACAGAGACACACATAGCCATACACCAGAAGAGGGTGCGCTTGATAAAAAGCAAAAGGGAAGAAATTGAGTAGTTTTAGGGAAGGGACATACAAACTGAAATCCTGGGCTTGAAGTCTAGAGGGAAGTCTGTGTGGTGGGAAACCTGGCATATCATCCACTGAGCCAGTTTGGTGTAGTGGTGAAGTGTGCGGACTCTTATCTGGGAGAACCGGGTTTGATTCCCCACTCCTCCACTTGCACCTGCTAGCATGGCCTTGGGTCAGCCACAGCTCTGGCAGAGGTTGTCCTTGAAAGGGCAGCTGCTGTGAGAGCCCTCTCCAGCCCCACCCAGCTCATAGGGTGTCTGTTGTAAGGGAGGAAGGTAAAGGAGATTGTGAGCCGCTCTGAGACTCTTCGGAGTGGAGGGCGGGATATAAATCCAATATCTTCTTCTTCTTGAGTTGGAATGCTGTTTTCATGGGGAAGGGCCCCATAGGGAATCCACTTTTCCAGGAAAATAATTGGTCCAAGATATGAGGTTTGAATTTCACAGGCTGGTTTAAACTTAACTGTGTTCAAGCTTTGGTGAGAAAAAGTGGAGAAAATACCTTGATTGGTTTATTGTGAGCCAAATCTGCATGGACACAAGAGCCTGGGGGGAGCAACATGATTAACATAGTTTAATAACATTGAAGTGAGCCAGGTCTGCGTTGTCACAAAAATGAAGGTGAATCAATATAGCACCTGAATCAGGATGGAGCAGAAATTAATTACCTTCTGGGTGAGGTAATTGAGAAAGCGGTGGTGGAGCAGTTACAGCTTTTCCTGGATGAGACATCCACCTTGGACCTATTCCAGTCCAACTTTCTCCCGGGCCATGGGATGGAGACTGTCCTAGTCACTCTCACAGATGACCTGACACCTGGATCAAGGCGGGTCAGCGCTGCTGATACTTCTCGATCTGTCAGCAGCATTTGACATGGTCAGTTATGACCTTATGACCCACCGCCTCGCTGTCGCCAGAGTTCGGGGGTTGGCCTTACAATAGTTTTCCTCCTTTCTCCTGGGACGGGGACAAAGGGTGGTGCTTGGCAAGCAGACTTCCTTGCGACATCCACTTATATGCGGAATGCCGCAGGGAGTCATTCTCTTGCCAATATTATTTAACATTTATATGCGCCCCCTTGCCCAGATTGCCCGAAGTTTTGGGCTGGATTGCCACCAGTACGCTGATGACACCCAGCTCTACCTGTTGATGAGTGGCTGGCCAGTTGCCGCCCCTGACCAGTTGTTCGAGGCATTGAGAGCCATGACTGGTGGTTACAACAAAGCCGACTGAAGCTGAATCCAGCTAAGATGGAGGTCCTGTACCTGAGTCGGGGTGGGGTGGGTATGGGCATCGAGCTCTCTGCTTTGGACGGTGCCACATTGGTGCCAGCCCAACAGGTGAAGCGCTTGGGAGTGACCTTGGATGCCTCCCTTTCCATGGAGGCCCAGATCATGATGGTTGCCAGGTCTGCCTTTTGTTATCTTTGACAGATCAGGCAGCTAGCACCATATCTATCCCCCCAGGACCTGGCTACAGTGATCCATGCAATGGTCACTTCCAGACTAGACTGCTATAACTTGGTCTATGCTGGCTTACCCTTGAAACTGATCCGAAAATTGCAGCAGGTGCAGAATGCGGTGGCTCGCCTGCTGACTGCACCACCTTTACAGCTGGGCATTCGGCTGGCGCTCCGCAGTCTGCACTGGTTGCTCATTGAGTAACGGATCTGCTTCAAGGTTTTAGTTTTAATGTTTAAAGCCTTATGCGACCTGGGACCAACATACAGAGAGCCAGTTTGGTGTAGTGGTTAAGTGTGTGGACTCTTATCTGGAAGAACCAGGTTTGATTCCCCACTCTTCCACTTGCACCTTCTGGAATGGCCTTGGGTCAGCCATAACTCCAACAGAGGTTGTCCTTGAAAGGGTAACTGCTGTGAGAGTCCTCTCAGCCTCAACCAACTCACAGGGTATCTGTTGTGGGGGGAGAAGATATAGAAGATTGTAAGCCACTCTGAGTCTCTGATTCAGAGAGAAGGGCGGGGTATAAATCTGCAATTCTTCTTCTTCTACCTGTGGGACTGTCTCCTTCCATATATGCCAGGGAGGTCATTACGTTCGGCCTCCCAACATCTGTTGGCTGTTCCCGGCCCAAGAGATGCCCGCCTTGCTTCAACTAGGGCCAGGGCTTTTTCAGTCCTGGCCCCAACCTGGTGGAATCAGCTCCCTACAGAGATCTGGGCCCTACCTGGCTTATTAGCCTTCCATAGGGCCTGTAAAACGGAGCTGTTCCACCAGGTTTTTAGTTGAGGCTGCTGGCGTCTATTCTTGATCTGGTTGGCCTCCACTATTGGCACTGTCACCTGTGCTATAAAACAGAATAAAATCTGCCATCTCTATGGGATATCATGATGTGAGATGGCCAGGCTGGGCAATATGTGATGATGGTTGGTTTTCTGAGTGCTGTTCAGTTGTCTGTTTATAAAATGTTTTTATTGTATGTTATTGTTTTATCATATGTTGTACTCTGCCCTGAGCCCTACGGGGAATGGGTGAAATAGAAATATACTAAAATAAATAAATAAACTTGAATGCTCTTCTTGATTGAGTAAAAAAAAGAAAAAAGAGGCATTGGGCATTGGCTAATATAATAGCAACTTCCTTGGGCTGGGCAGATACCTCTTGGGTATGCCAGGGTATTCCAGTGTTGAAAAGTCTCTTGTTATTGAGAATTAAGTGAAGTCTTATTGTTATTGAGAACCCTAAACTGGGGGAGATTGCACTTAATCAGTGTGTGCTGTCAGCACATTTTTCGTCTCCTGTCCCTGAGAATTTCCAGTGTCATGGCAGAACCCAGGTGCCGTTATGAGACTGCCTAGTTTCAGGTTTCCTTGGCACTTAGACTGTAAAAGGGGGTGCCTCTGAAAACAACTATGTTCAAAATAAGATGAGGACCTAAGCCTTACGCGACCTGGGACCAACATACAGAGAGCTAGTTTGGTGTAGTGGTTAAGTGTGTGGACTCTTATCTGGGAGAACCGGGTTTGATTCCCCGCTCTTGGCACTTAGGCTGTAAAAGGGGGTGCCTCTGAAAACAACTATGTTCAAAATAAGATGAGGAGCCTGCTAACCAAGGGAGTCTCAGCTAGAGGAGGGGGTGGGGTCTTTACAGAGGGAGCCAGCAAACGTTTACGGCTAATAACTCGAATGAATGAATGAATAATGGTGGCAACTGATTGCATCTTCCCAAAGAGGAATGGGAGGTGTGTAATTTATGGAATCCATTCATTGAGGCAAAATAACTTATTTTCAGACTTTTATATCATGCTTTAGATGAAGATGAAGAAGATATTGGATTTATATCCCGCCCTCCACTCCGAAGAGTCTCAGAGAGGCTCATAATCTCCTTTCCCTTCCTCCCCCACAACAGACACCCTGTGAGGTGGGTGGGGTTGAGAGGGCTCTCACAGCAGCTGCCCTTTCAAGGACAACCTCTGCCAGGGCTATGGCTGACCCAAGGCCATTCCAGCAGGTGCAAGTGGAGGAGTGGGGAATCAAACCCGGTTCTCCCAGATAAGAGTCCGCACACTTAACCACTACACCAAACTGGCTCTGTGAAAGTACTTAAAATCCTCATTTCATTCATCTTCACAGCAGTATAAGAAAAAGGTCGTTATCATTCACTTTGGTAAAGTGGAAATATTTTCCCCAAACCCATCTGAAGAGCTTACAGTGCACTTGCCATTTGAACCCTGTTTTACCTATTATAAAATTCTATATCTTCTCAATAGTTTTTATTTGTTTCTTACTTGCTTTCCCTCCTAATCCCTCTCTTTCAAATCCAGTCAACATTGTGGTTTGGCACATGCATTTAAAAAAAAAAAATAGGTCTACAGTGATAACATCATGACTTAATGAAAGAAAAGTACATAATCCCTATCTAGGAATATATCGCGTTCCCATCAGAGATTATCGATATTATATTGATATAGTCTTTGGAGATTCTTTACAAAAAAATTACCGTGATGTCGCGCTATTCTGTATTTCTGTCCAAATGATATTTCTTTGTAATTGTATTGAATTTTGGGTAATGATTCTTAATGTTATATTTTCCATACTTTAATAAAATCAATTTTTGATACTTTAATAAAACCAGGGTTTTTTTTTTAGAGCAATATAGTTACTACAGCCTGTCTAGTTAATGTGTATTAATGCGTTGGCAGTAAGGATGTGTTAAGGTCATTGTGACTACTTGATAATGTAGATTACTGTTTTCCCACATCAATGCCACCCTCAGCACCTATCACATGGTGGTTAATTCCAAAACTTCTGCTATATAGAAGAAGAAGATACTGGATTTATATCCCGCCCTCCACTCTGAAGAGTCTCAGAGCGGCTCACAATCTCCTTTACCTCCCCCCCCTCCACAACAGACACCCTGTGAGGTAGATGAAGATATTGGATTTATATCCCACCCTCCACTCTGAAGAGTCTCAGAGCGGCTCACAATCTCCTTTACCTCCCCCCCCCCCACAACAGACACCCTGTGAGGTAGATGAAGATATTGGATTTATATCCCGCCCTTCACTCCGAAGAGTCTCAGAGCGGCTCACAATCTCCATTACCTTCCTCCCCCACAACAGACACCCTGTGAGGTGGGTGGGGCTGGAGAGGGCTCTCACAGCAGCTGCCCTTTCAAGGACAACCTCTGCCAGAGCTATGGCTGACCCAAGGCCATGCCAGCAGGTGCAAGTGGAGGAGTGGGGAATCAAACCCGGTTCTCCCAGATAAGAGTCCGCACACTTAACTGCTACACCAAACTGGCTCTTAATTATAAATGCCTGTTTTTCTTTCTTTCAGCTATTTATGAAAGATCATGTGAAGCCTACAGGCACCAAGGGAAGATGTCTGGTTTCTTTCACATTGATTCTGATGCAAGTGGTTCACTTGCACCACTTCTAGTCTACTGCAACATAACAGGTAGGAATGCTCTATCATCCCAGGTATATTTAGTACTGGGTAATAATTTTTTCATTATGAAACTGATATCGCCATTTGTGTGTGGGTGGGTGTGCACGCATGCCTGCTGTTAACAGAATTGCTGGGGTCTCCTCTTTTTGATGGGGGAATTAGCAAGAGATAGACTTAGGAAGAGCTATTTTGGAGCAGGGTTCTCTCATCAATATCAGTAACAGAAAGATGACTCCAGATTTGAAATAGTTTAACATGTTTACTTAGGAAAAAAAAATTGGAATACAATCACACATAAGCAATCAAAATGCACGCACAATTAAGAGGCTAGGAAAAATAGGGGTGAGGGATAGAGACTTTCAGGGATCGTTACAGAGGTGGTATTACCTGTCCAGATGTGCAGAAGTCTATGCGGAAATTAAAGATGGGGATGTGCACAGCCATCATGCCATGTCTAAGATGCCTATTACTTAGAGTAATGGGGCTACAACCTGTCTATGTGCCCTCAGATTGAACAGGGACATGTGGTTTGCTCTCAGGTTATATAGTATTTGGAGGGGTGGAGACCCACTCCTGGAATATCATTTAGTTAATGATCATAGATGGGCTTTCCTGGGTGTTCCCAGTTTAAAACAAAAAGATGAGAGTGGCTCTTAATGGTTGTCAGGAAGAGCCATACTGATTTAATGTTTGAGACTAATTTTGCTCGATACTCTGGAGGAAGGCAAGAAGGAAAGGGGTTTTTGTACAATAGGTTTGCATATTAGCTTAGGATAACACAAAAGGTGCCTTGGTGTGGTAGGGGGGTAGAAGAGATTAGGCAGCAGTTGCTAGCCATAGATAAAGGAATAAGAAGTACTTCACCTGCGAACCCATTGTTTCACACATTCCATTGTTGCCAGTAGGGGTGGGGGGAGAGAGACAGGAATTAGCTAGGAGGACGCCTGCTCATGCAACCTTAGCCAGAGCCCTGTATACATGCTAACTCCTAGTTCCAGCATGGAGTCTCTCTCTTGGCCTGTTTCTGGCAGGTTACTCTGATTCAGGTCAGGAAATGTGGACCCCACTGCTTGTTAGGGTGCTCCCATAGGATAGGCAGTGCCTTCTGGTTACAGTGCACACTGCAAACACTCTTTTGATACAACTCAGTTGTAAGAGAGGGACAGGGTGGCTGCTTAAGCTGCTGCCAGTTTCAAAAACAACACAGCCTTAGATATATATAAAGGCAAGTGATCTCACCTGTGCGTTTCATAAGTCACTGGGGCACATCTGATCTTGCTGCGCGTTTTTCATAAAACCTGGGGTACAATTGACTCATTAAGTTATCAAGGAAACCCAATCGATGTAACGTTTTGGAAAATATTAGATTTCTCCTGCATCTAATTGTCGTAGATGAAATCTTATTGAAATGCAATAATGCATAACACCAAACAATATGCAAAACAGAGCTCCTTCTAGAAGCAAACTATTCCCATACCTTCCACCTAGATAAGATCATTTTATCAGGATGTTAGGCACAGAAATCTCGCTGCCCTGTCCAGCTGCACCATCTCATCAAAATTGTTCTGCCGAGCTATTTGTTTATGGAATAATTGTAATTGATTTTATTAATATATGATTTTAATGTGCTTTTATTTATGTTGTGCTCCGCCCTGAGCCCCCACGGGGGAATGGGCGGAATATAATTAAAAAAAAAATGGGAAGCAGAAACATTCCTTTGTTGCCTAATGGCGAAGAGCTGTGATGTTTGGTGATCAAGCCGCTAAAGATTTTCAGATTTTGCACCTTTGCTGGTTTCTTTATGTCCATTATGAAATTGAACATGTACATTTTTGTGCAGTTTCCTTGCACTGATCCCCGCTGTAAAATGTTTCAACAATTATAAATGTTGTTATAATATAAATATTTTAATTTTGTATATTATAAATACCATGTGAAAGATGTAAAAAATGTGCAACGTGTCCATATTGCAAGTAACAGTACTAGACCAACAGAAAAATGTGGAGAATCAAAATAGGCGACAAAAATGTAAACAGATATAAAAAGAAGCTATACATTGGGTATCCTTGGAATTAGCAGGCGTCTGAGGCCACAGTAAACAATATTTCAGATTATTCTTAATATCTTTCTTCTGGAATAGCATTGTGTTTCTTGATAATGCATACGTTGCATTGATTTATGCAATTGCAGTTTGCCTTTCTTGTGGCGATATAAAGTGGATTGCAGAATTAGAAAAGGTGCAATAAACGATATAACGCCTACCGATACATCAGTGCAGTAAAAAAATAAGATCATACCTACAAACTGCAGTGCGAATAAATGGCAACTCTGTACCCTTTATGAAAGTGTCCTACTGATAACTTTAGAGAACAGATGGCTAACTGGTAGCCTACAGACTGGAAGCTCGGCCACCTTTTGCATCAAATGCTTTCCCATAGTTTCAGTTGTAATTGAAAGGGGAGGGGTGATTTTTAGTCTTAAGAAATGCTATATCATTTTTGCAGGGCTTTTTTGGAGCCAAAATGCACAGGAACGCTGTTCCTGCTGGCTTGGCATCAGGGGTGTGTGGCCTAATATACAAATGAGTTCCTGGTGGGCTTTTTGTTAAAAAAATCACTCTATGCAGGCTTACACTTGCCTTTGACCTGGAAGCTGCAGCTGATCCAGAATGCAGCCGTGCGGGTCCTTTTGGCAACCCCTTGGGCTTCACCACATTCAATGTGTGCTGCGCAAGCTGCACTGGCTTCCAGTGGAGCACCAGATCCAATTCAAGGTTTTTGTTTTAACTTTTAAGGCCAGCAGCAGTCATGGACCCAAATAGCTTCAGGACCACCTCTCTCTGTATGCCCAGGAAGAGTGTTACACTCCAAAAATAAGAACCTTCTGGCAGTCCCTGGCCCACAAGAGATCTGGATGTCCTTGACTAGGAATTATAGAGTTGGAAAGGACCTCCAGGGTCATCTAGTTCAACCCCCTGCACAGTGCAGGAAACTCATAAATACCTCTCCCTAAATTCACAAGGTTTTCATTGCTGTCAGATGGCCATCTAGCCTCTGTTTAAAATCCTCCAAGGAAGGAGAGCCCACCACCAAGGAAGCCTGTTTCACTGAGGAACTGCTCTAATGGTCAGGAAGTTCTTCCTAATGTTGAGCTGGAAACTCTTTTGATTTAATTTCAACCCATTGGTTCTGGTCCTACCTGCTGGGGCCACAGAAAACAATTCCACACCATCCTCTAGATGACAGCCCTTCAAGTACTTGAAGATGGTGATCATATCACCTCTCAGCTGCCATCTCTCCAAGCTAATCATGCCCAGCTCCTTTCTTCATAGGACTTGGTCTCATAGGAGCAGGGCTTTTTTGAGAACATCCATGCCCTAAGTTGTTTACAACCTTCCCATAGGGCTTGCAATGCAGAGATGTTCTGCCAGGCATTTGATGAAGGACATCAATGGTCTGACCCTCTCATACCCCACCACCACCCCTCTTACCCCACTGCATCCACTCCACCCAGGGGGGTCAATGGGAACGGAAATTCTTCCCATCATCTTGGATAGTGTATTGTTTTATGACTGAAGTTTTAAGCATTTTAATGTTGTAATTTTATTACCTATTCTATTTTCCTCTGATGTTAGCCACCCTGAGTCTTTCTTGCAGGGAAAGGCAGCCTAGCAAATTGACCTAACCAAACAAGTAAACAGAAAACAAAAAAAAAAGGTAAAGTGGTGCACGCTCTCTCTCTCGCACTCTCTCTGTCTGTGTGTGATACAGATTTATCAGCAGAAAGATATTAGGAGAGCAGGAAGGAACTTCAATGTAAAAATAAAATATAAAAGAACTTAAGGTGACAATGTTCAGATATCTAAAATGGATTAAGAATAGAACCCCATCTTTACTACTGAGGGAATGCACACTGCATTGGAAATACATTGCTACAGTGTAGCTTGGGTAGTATAATATAGTGGGTTCTACATAGCAATGAGGCAAGGTGATAGTGAACATAGCACCTTTATTGAATACAGCATGGTATAGCGCTGCCTACAAAGACTAACTGCTAGGGCCGCAGGGCCATCTATTTATACACACCCAAAGTTCCCGTGCTGCCTGCGACTGGACCATTCAAACCAGTCGGGGGCTCTTGATTGGAGCAGGGCAGCAGGATTTGGATCCTGCTGCCTATTGTTCCCGAGTTCCCCAAGCTCTGTCCTTCAGGCCCCAGTGAGCCAGGCAAGAACTCCAGCTTATAGATACAATTCTAAGCACATATACAACATCCCTCCCCCCCATAGTTCGCAAGCCTAGCTGACGTAGTCCTTGAGGTAGGCTGGCTTGCGATGCTCTCTGGTGGACCCCAGAGGGGGTGGGGGAACAGATGCAGTATCAGCGGTGGTGAGTAGAGAGTCTGCTGCTGTATCATTCTCAGTCGGTGGTTCCCGGGCCTCTGTGACCGCCAGCTCCACCTGAAGGGCGGGGCTCGAGGCCCCTGCTTCCGCTGCATCGGTCAGGGAAGAAGTGGAGGTGGCGGTCTGGTTGCTGGGACTGTAATCCTTGACTTCTACCCTGGGCCTCTTGTGGGACCTCAGCTGGCCGATGTGCCTTCTTATAGTGAAGCCCCCCCCCCCCTGTTGTAACCTCGTACATTACAGACCCCAGCACCCTGGCAACCCTTGCTGGAATCCAAGTGTGCCCACCCCCAAAGTTCTTAGCCATAACCCGGTCCCCTGTATCTAGCCCCCAAGGTGCCCGTATCGACTATGGGACCTCCTGCAAGTCAAGGTCTCTGGGTGCAAACAGTCTACTAGGGTGGCTAAGAGTTCGGCAGGACTGCAGCCCGTGGCTGAGGAGGGAATCCTGTGCTGTGATAGTAAGAATTCTGCAAGGTGGCCCTCCCAGTCCCCCTGGATGATGTGGCGGAATGATTCTTTAGTTGTCCACACCATCCTTTCAGCCTGGCTGTTGGTGGCCGGGTGGAATGGGGCTGACTTGATGTGCCTAATGAGGTTGTGGGCACAGAAGTCCTGGAATTCTCCCAACGTGAAGGTCGTCCCATTATCTGAGACCAGCATGTCCAGGAGGCCGTGTGTGGCACACACCTGGCAGAGACTGCTGATGGCGGCCTGGGAGGAGGTGGATGTCACTGGGAGCACCTCCAGTCATTTCGAGTATGAGTCCATAATTAAGAAAAATGTTTGTCCCATGGAAAAGGGAAATCATTGACGCAGCTAGCCTATTCTAGGACTATAATATCATAGAAAAACATTGGCAGCCATTGCTAGGAGGTCAAAATTTAAACAAAGTTTTTAAAGTATTCGGGACATTAAAAATTGGTGAAGCTGACAGTGGTGACAATTATAAGGTAAATACCATTGAACATTATCACTGATAATTATTTTAAAAGCCTTTTGAAGGAATTTTTTTTTAAAGGGAAGCAGAAAGTCGAGACCGCCATTTTGGAAGAAATAAAAACTTCAAAAATGAATATCTGAGCCCAGGAGGCTCTGAGGACAGCAAAATTAGGCTTATTGAAAAGGGCAAGCCTTACTCTATCAAACCTGATCGTTTAAGTTTAATTTGGAGAGGTCAAAATTTTCGGTGTTTTTTTAAATGTCAGAGCATGTTAACCTGTGCAAGGACTGCCACAATGGAGAAAATGCAAGAGCAATTAGAAGCAATGGAAGTCAGGATGATGAAAGGGGTGAGAGACATGATAACTGCTTCTAAAAAAGAAATTAGAAAAGACATTGAAGAGCTAAGGAAAGATATAGAAGATCTCAGAAATGAGACTGGTAACAATAAAGAAAGTGCAAGAGGTGGAAGAGAGAGTGAAAGTACGTGATTCCACCTTGCTAAAAATGCAAGAAAAAGTGGCAATTCATGACTGCAAATTGCTGGAAACCCAGATACGTCTGAGAGGAGTACCTGAGGATGAAGAAACTGATTTGAAAGGACATATGATAAGAATAATTGCAGAATTTTTGGAGGAAGATCCTGAAGGAACTAGAAGTATGTATGACTATATGTATAGAGTGAACTCACTATATGCCAAGAAAAATAATCTACCAAGAGATGTGGTTATAAGATATATGACAAAAGAAATGGTGGGAAAAATCTTGAATAAAAATTTTGAAAAGACATTGATAGTGGGAGGCAGCAGAGTAAGAATCATGAAAGAATTGCCAAGTCAAGTGATAAATGACAGAAAAGCATACAAAAAATTGACAGAAAAAGTACGTGACAATGAAATGAGGTATAGATGGATAATACCTGAAGGTCTGAGCTTTGAGCTGCAAGGAAAAAAGGATTACAATTACAAGCACACAGGAACTGCGTAGGTTTTATGAAGAACATAAAGAATTTGCACCATGATGGATTACAAATTATTATCTTGGAATGTAAATGGACTAAATTCACCACAAAAAAGTAAGGCAACATTTCATTGGATTAAAAAGCAAAATTGTAATATAGTTTGTTTACAAGAAGTGCATAGCAAACAAAAGGATTACAAATTTTTATGGAATAAACAACTGGGACTAGAATTTTATTCATTGGCTGAACAGAAGAAAAGGGGAGTGATTTTCTATATTAAACAAAAATTGGAGCCAAAATTAGTGTTTAAAGATAAAGATGGAAGATTTGTCGCGGTAGAAATAATATTAAATGCAAAAAAAACCAACGTTGTTAATGGGATTGTATGCACCAAATGGTGCAAAGGATGCTTTTTTAAAAGACATTATACAACAATTTGATGAACTGACTTATGACCAAGTTTTGATAATGGATGACTTTAATGGAACAATTAAGAACACACTGGATAGGTCTGGGGGTAAAAAAAATAATAAGGAAGGAAAATTGACAAAGTCTTTTTTTTAATTGGTCAAACAAGAAAATTTGGAGGATATATGGAGGAAATTTAATCCTGAAGTGTGGGACTATACCTTTTTTTCAGCAAGACATAAAACTTTTTCCAGAATTGACATGTTGTGGGGCACTAAAGACTTAGGCCTTATAACAAAGAAAATAGAGATTTTACCGAAAATTGGGGCTGACCATAACCCAATAATGTGGATTACAAAATTGTCTAAGAAGTTGAGAAGATGGAGATTGAATGAAGATTTACTACAGAATAAAGAAATAGTGACATCTCTAGAAAATAAAACTAAAGCTTTCTTCTAAATAAACGATAAAGAGGATATAGAATTTCAGATGGTCTGGGATGTTTATAAAGCAGTAATGAGAGGAATATTGATTATATTGAATAACAAAGATAAGAGGGCAAAAGAAAAACAGATGTTGGACATTCAAAATGAAATAAAGAAAAAAGAAGGGGAACTGAGAAAAAGGCCAGGGAAAAAGAAAATTATAAGGGAGATTACAATATTACAAACACAAATGAGACATTTGTTAAATAAAGAACTGGAATGGAATCTGAAAAGATTGCAGTAGAAATCTTTCAAGGGAGCAAACAAACCCGGAAAATATTTGGCCTGGCAACTGAAGAAAAAGAGAGAAAGTAAAATTATTAATAAAATTGTGGTGGATGAAAGAGAGGTGGTAGATCAAGAAGGAATAAAAAGAGAATTCTTTAAGTATTATGCCAAGTTATTTAAAGGTGTTAAAATAAGGAAAGAAAAGATGGATGAGTATTTACAAAAGATAAAAATAGCACCCTTAGCAGAAAATATGCAAAAAGTTTTGAATGATCCAATTGAAAAAATAGAAATTGAAGTAGCAATTAATGCAATAGAAAATGGGAAAGCACCTGGGCCAGATGGATATACAGCTAATTTTTTTTTTAAAAGCCTCAAAGAGGAGTTAATCCCGAAACTTCAGAAACTGATGAATATGATAAGAACAAAAGGGAAAATACCAAATACGTGGAAGGAAGTTGTTATTTCGTTGATTCCAAAGCAAGATAGAGATGTTACAAATGTAAAAAATTATAAACCAATTTCATTATTAAATAATGACTATAAAATATATACAAGAATCTTGGCAGAACGGTTTAAACAATATTTGATAAATTTTATAAATGAAGATCAAGTGGGGTTTCTTCCTAAAAGGCAAATAAGAGACAATATCAGAACTGTTGTAAATATTGTAGAATATTATGAAAGACTTCCAGAAAAGGAAGTAGCATTATTCTTTGTGGATGCAGAGAAAGTATTTATCAATTTAAATTGGGGTTTTATGTTTGCAGTAATGGAGAAAATGGAGCTGGGAGAAAACTTTATAAGAATGATAAAAGCAATATATACTGAACAATGTGCAAGGCTATGTATAAATGCTGATCTTACAGAAGACATGATAATTACTAAAGGTACAAGATAAGGTTGTCCACTTTCCCCACTGTTGTTTATAATGACTCTTGAAATATTACTGATGCAAATTCAAGAAGATAAAGAAATAGAAGGATTAAAAGTAAAAGAACTTACTTACAAATACAGAGCATTTGCAGATGATATAATGTTTATAAATGAAAACCCCATACAAGTCACACCTTTGTTGTTACCCAAAATACAAGAATATGGGGAGTTGGCGGGACTTAGTATTAATAAAGAGAAATCAAAACTTCTATGTAAAAATATGCAAATGAATAAGCAACAAGAATTGCAAAGACTAACGGGCTGTAAAGTTACCTCCAAGGTAAAATATTTGGGTGTGGAGATAACAATGAAGAATATTGATTTGTTCAAAAATAATTATGAGAAGCTATGGCATAAAATGGATGAAGATATGTTAAAGTGGAATAAACTTAATTTGTCACTGTTGGGTAGAATAGCCACAATTAAAATGAATATTCTACCAAGAATGATGTATTTGTTTCAAACTATTCTGATTGTGAAAGACAGTAAACAATTTAATAAATGGCAAAGGAAAATTTCAGAGTTTGTGTGGGCGGGGAAGAAACCAAGAATTAAAATGAAAATTTTAACAGATGCAAAAGAGAGAGGCGGATTTCAATTACCAGACTTAAAATTATATCATGAAGCAGTTTGCTTAGTATGGATAAAAGAATGGGTGACACTGTTAAACAAAAAACTTTTAGTGTTAGAAGGTCATGGAAATAAATTTGGTTGGCACGCTTATATGTATTATGGGGGAAAAAAGATGGATGTTTTTTTCTCTCACCATTATATAAGAAATAATTTGCTAAATACTTGGATGAAATATAAGAAGTATGGGGATGAGAGAAAACCGCTATGGATAGTGCCAGCAGAAGTAATAAAAATAACAGCTGAGACGGGTGAAGAAAAGTGGTTGTCATATAATCAACTATTAAAAATAAAAAGTGGCAAAATAGAATTGAAAACTGCTGAAGAGTTGAATAATAAATATGATTGGTTCCAAATGCAACAAATAAAGAGCTTGGTGGAAAATGACATTAAAACTGAAGGAATAAGAAGAGAGCAAACAGGGGTTTCGTGTGGATTCCCAGTGCTGCACTGGAGCCTGGGGAGGTGCTGGCCCAGTCTCCTGGCAGGGCTGGCATCGAGCAACCCAAAACTCCACCGCATTGTCCATCCCCGGCCACCATACATAACTATGGTTGAGTGCCTTCATGTGTTTCGTGCAGCGCTGTGAGGACTTGGTGTCTCAGAACTGGGGGCACCACCACCCTGTTCCCCCATAGCAAACACCCCTTATGGACAGAGCTCATCCCGTGGGTGATCCCCTCCATACCCAGTTCAGAACACGGGAGAGTATTTTGTCCTTGGCCGAGCAGCATGCAATGTCTTTCGCGTGCACTGGGTGGTCCGGGAGGGACACTAGAATCAGGATTTGGTGTGCTGGGTCTGGATCCGGATCTTCCAATGGCAGCAGCAGGTGGCTGAGGGTGTCCGCGTGTCCCATGGCTTTCCCCGGCCTGTACTGCAGATCATACTGGTACCCCGCCAAGAAAATGGACCACCGTAGTACCCTGGATGACAACATCTGGGGCGTTTGTCGGTCAGGGCTGAAGAGGCCGAGTAAGGGCTTGTGGTCCATATGGATGGTGAAGAGCTGACCGTATAAGTAATCATGGAATTGTTTTACTCCTGCCATGATTGCCAGGCCCTCCTTGTCTATTTGCGCGTAGTTGCGCTCCGGTTTCTGCAATGTTCTGGAGTAATAGGCCACTGGAACCCCCCTACCGTCTGGCAACACATCGGCCAGGATGGCACCCACCCCATAGGGGGAGGCGTTGCAGGCCAAAACAACGGGCATCCTCTCATCGAAGTATGTCAGCAAGTTGTTGGATGTCAGGAGGTCTTTAATGGCCTGGAAGGCGGTGACTTGCCGGCAGCCCCAAACCCATGAAGCTCTTTTGTCTGAGAGCCTATGTAAGGGTTCCACTACCGCTACCTTGTGGGGGAGGAAGGCGTGGTAAAAGTTGAGGACGCCGAGGAATGATTGCAATTCGGCTTTGTTAGTGGAGGCTGGTGCATTAAAAATGGCTATGATTTTGTCCTTGGATGGGTGGATCCCATTTGCATCCACCGTGTATCCCAAAAAGTCTATTGTAGGGACCCCAACATACATTTTTGCCTCTTTACGTTGAGCCCCACCTTGTTGAAACACTGTAGTATGGTGTGGAGGTGGCTGATGAATTCCTCTTCGGTTGCTGCGGCGATGAGCACATCATCAAAGAATGACTGTACCCCAGGAATCCCTTTTAAGAGAGAGTCCATTCTCTCTCTCGGCTTGGCTTCGCGAACGAAGATTTAAGAAGGGTGCAATAGTCCACGTTTGCTGCAGGCTCGCTGGTGGCTGACAAGACCAATGTGGGACAGGCAGGTCCGGCCACAGCGGCTGCAGGGAAAAGTCTGATTTAGGGTTGGTCCTGTAGCAGTGCGATTCTTCCTCAATCTCCTTTTGTCCTCAAGACCAGCTATGCGTGTGTTCTCAAAGGAAGAGACAGCCTGGTGGATGGTGTGCCTCCATGCTTTGCGATCTGAGGCTAGGTCAGACCACTGGTGATGGTTGATGTTGAGGCTAGGTCAGACCACTGGTGATGGTTGATGTGAGTCCATTAAGCTCTGAAAAAATCCCCGGGGCCACGCTAACCCCGAAGTGGAGGTGCTTTACCCGGAAACTGCCCCGATGTGTGACTATGGTTTGGGCCTCGGCCGTGGCGGTGTCCACCGGCAATTGCTAGTACGCTTGGACTAGATCCAGCTTCCCAAAAATTTTGGGCCCTGCTATGAATGCTAACACATGGCTGGCCACCTGGACTGAGTAGGCATGGTGCTGCAGCGCTTTATTGATCGTGCATTTGTAATCTGCACAGATGCGGACGCTCCTGTTTGGCTTGACTGGGGTGATGATTGGGGTTTCATATCATGCGTTGGCGACTGGTTCCAGGACCCCTTGTGCCACTAGGCGGTCTAGCTCCTCCTTTGTCTTGGGTTTCAAGGCAAAGGGTACCCACCGGGCCTTTAGCCGTATGGGTGGCACGTTGGGGTTTATTTGTAACGACACGGGGGAACCCATGTAGGTTCCTAGTGTCCCATCGAAAACTGCCGGGAACTCCCCACAGATGTCCTGGAAATCCACACTGGCGGGGGCACGATGGATTCCCTCTACTTGGATCCCCAAGGGTGCAAACCAAGTCCGACCCAACAGGCTACTCAGGTCCCCTTCTGCCACCAGCAAGGGAAGGTCTCTCAAAAATGTCCCATATTGCACCTTGACTACCCCGGCCTCTTTGATGCCAATCACCCTTTTCTGGAAGTCTTTTACGAGCACGGGGTGCAGGTATAGCTTAGGTCCCCCTTGGGGCACCCTCAATAAACACTGTCATTTTGAGTTTATCAGGGGACGGCATGGGAATGTCGCATACCTGTCCAACCGACGAGGTGATGGCGTTGATATTCTCTAGTACGGCGACCTCATGGCAGCAGCCATTCCCCCCCTTCTGACGGGGGGGGGGGGTCGGTCTCTCGAGTTGGTGTCATTTTCGAGTGGCAGACCCTGGAGAGTTGACCCATCTCGCAGTGGAGTGACAGCCGGCGGAGGGCCGCAATGTAGTCGACAGCAGACTCGTTGGGCTGCTGCCTGCACTCGGAAAAGTCAAAGCGATGGGTCAGGACGGATGACTGTGGTGCGAAATGGGTGGTCAGGGCGGCGGTGATGTCTGTGTAGGAGGCGTCCTTGAGGAGGGTAGGCGCCATTAGCTCTTGGGCTAGCTCCTGGGTGTTCATCCTGCACGAGCTGAGGAATAGTGAACTCTTTTTATCCCCCACAACTCCATGGTAGTAGATGAAGTTCTCCAGTCGATCCAACCAGGTCTCCCATCGCTCTGGGCTGGTCACATCAAACTTGGGAATCGTTCCTGGCATAGCGGCCATTGTCAGCACTGGTGGTGCGTGTGTGGTGCGGAGCCACCCATAGCTGCTGGCCTCGCTTACCAGGATCCCACCTTCATCGCCACTATAATATAGTGGGTTCTATATAGCAATGAGGCGAGGTGGTAGTGAACATAGTTCCTTTATTGAATACAGCATGGTATAGCTCTGCCTACAAAAACTAACTACTAGGGCCGCAGGGCCCTCTATTTATACACACCCAAAGTTCCCGCGCTGCCTGTGATGACCATTCAAACCAGTCGGGGGCTCTTGATTGGAGCAGGGCAGCAGGATTTGGATCCTGCTGCCAATTGTTCCCGAGTCCCCCAAGCTCTGTCCTTCAGGCCCCAGTGAGTCAGGCAAGAATTCCAGCTTATAGATACAATTCTAAGCACATATACAACAGGTAGATTGCTGGCCAGCAAAGGCTTGAACACAGAAAAAAAAAATGCATTTGTACTCTTTAGATTCTCGGTAGTATCATTACTATCGATAAGGATGGTCTCTGACATTTTCCAGATGAACTCGACCCTTAGCCAGACAGTTTCTGGTCTAATACATCCTCCCCTGAAATTTGTCTCAACCAGGTACCACTATTTCTTTGGTCTCTCAAGAACGAACAATCCTAGTGAATTTAGAAGCAATCATAATGAGAGTTCTTGCAGGGATCAAGAAGAAGAGAGGTACTATTATTTTGAGTTCTTGAGGAGGAAGAAAAAAGTAGCATCAATGGCTGGGCCTGGTGGATGTCAGCCCTGTATAGCTATGACTGATTAGACTTGAAAACACAATGTCCCTGTTCTGAGATTCTCAGATAGCAAGGGCAGCCTGAAAAGCCAACCATGACAGTATTTCCTTCATCTTATGCTGCAAATTAAATTTACAGTTTGAGTTAATTGGGCAACCACTGTACATGAATTAAACATGCACCAGTTAATTATTAAGAATGTTTTTTTTTAAACGATGTAGCAAATATTTAAAACGATGTGTCTGTTAGCACAAAGGTTTAATCTTTGCAATATCAATGCGATAACCTGATATGCCTATGTAGCTTCAAGGTCCTTCTGTATCTATTCTTCAAAATGACAGACAGGGTTATTCTTTTTTATGCGCAAATGGGAAAATGCTTATTGAGAGCAATGAAGCAATGAGCACCCCTCCACACACACACACTTTTCCTTGTCTCACTATAATTCTTCACTTTAGAATTTAAATGTGACCAAAAAAAAAAAGAGAGAGAGAGAGAGAAGGTGGGGGGGGGGGCTAAGACATGTGAAGAATCACTTAAATTGATTTGACTCAGGCATATATTTAAATGTAAATTCAGCAATGTCAGTTGGAAAAAAATACGGTCTGTGTAAAATGATTGAGGCTTTGCCCCCCCAGTCGGAATAAAGAAGCAGACACAAGTGTTGGGTTTAAAACCGGGCAGCTTTATTAAAACATTAAATAACTGTAACTGGCAGGGGGGGTGAAAACCTAAGCCAGACAAGCCCTGGGGTCAACCCCGGACCCCGCCTTGTCCAAAGGGCGAGCCACCCTGCCCCCAGCACAAGCCCGCCATATTTGGGTTGTAGCTGAGCGGCCAGGCCTCGAGCCACCACCATCTGGGCCGGCATCAATCCCCGTGGAAAGATCCGCCCAGGTGAGGCTCCCTGTGATCTGCAATCCCCGCACTGAGCCGTGTAGCCCATCTACGGTTCATACAGACCACCGCACCCACGGTGCTAGGCCATAGGTGCTCCCCTGGAAAACCCTGTGGCCAACCTCCTCTAGCCTGTGACCGAGACAAATACCGCTAACAATTCCTAACCTACAAGGCAGTACAAGGTAGGCGAAAAACACCCCCACATAAGCCAATTGTGTGGAAGCGAAAAAATTCCTACCTGGCCCCAAATAAGGCGACCGGCAAAGCCTGTACTGCCAAAAGGGAGGGTGGGTGGGCAGAGAGCCAAAACAAACTCCCCGCCCCAGCAAACACCCGTATGTCGGGTGATGCTGCTCCTCCCTCCTTCCGGGAGGGGCAAAGACGGCCCCCAGCCTATGCTCCTGCAAGCAGGCTCGGCTGGGTAGGGGCCGGACCTAGTCCAGTTCCTATAAGGCCCAATACCCTCAGATGGGTATAACAATTTCCCCTGCCCTCTCCTATGGAGCATATATGTAGGTGAATGCGTAGGACCTGTGCCAGACCTTTATGAAAGGGCATCCCAGGTTTCTGCCAAGCCCTCCCCTCTATGTTCAGTCAAGGAATGTGAACTCCGGGCTTGCATTGCTTGATCAAGAATATGGAGATGGAGAGTAGTGATTAAAATGTGGAAGTTAGAATTCTGGTAGCAGATGGACTTCTGTTCCATATGTTTATCCAATCCCCTCTTGAAGCTGTCTGTGCTTGTATCTGCCACCACCACATTGTTCCACAAAAAAGGGGAGAAAAGTCTCTGTTGGGATCCCTCTGTGAAGATACTGTGTTTGTGGTTAAAACCATACGTGTCCCTGAAAAACTTAGCATTTCTTTGAAATTCAGTAAACACTTATGATTGTCTACATGTATCACCCTGGCAAACATATTTCTCCTAACAATTGCATGATTATTTGTTTGTTTATTTTTGCTGTCAAGTTGCAGCTAGGAGAACTTAAGAATGTAAGAGAAACCATGTTGTATCAGGCCAATGGCTCATCCAGTCGAACACTCTGTCACACAGTGGCCAAAAAAACAGGTCCTTCAAGAGGTCCACCAGTGGGGCCAAGACTCTAGAAGCCCTCCCACTGTTACCCCCCTCCCCCCCAAGAACCAAGAAACAGGGCATCACTTGCCCTAGACAGAGAGTTCAATCTGTACCTTGTGGCTAATAGCCTCTGATGGACTTCTGTTCCATATGTTTATCCAATCCCCTCTTGAAGCTGTCTATGCTTGTATCTGCCACCACCTCTTTTGGCAGCGCATTCCATGTGCTAATCACACTTTGGGTGAAGAAATACTTCTTTTTATCCATTCTAACCCAACTGCTCAGCAATTTCATTGAGTGTCCATGAGTTCCTGCATTGTGAGAAAGGGAGAAAAGTACTTCTTTCTCTGCCTTCTCTATCCTAGGCATAATCTTGTAAACCTCTACCATGTCATCCCTCAGTCATCATATATCCAAGTTAAAGAGCCTCAAGCACTTTAACCTTTCTTCATAAGGAAAGTGTTCCAAACCTTTAATCACTCTAGTTGCCTTTTCTGCACTTTTTCCAGTGCTATAATATCTTTTTTGAAGTGTGGTAACCAGAATTGTACACAGTATTCCAAATGAGGCAGAACCATCAATTTATATGGGGGCATTATGTTACCAGCTGATTTATTTTCAATTCCCTTCCTAATAATCTCCAGCATGGCATTGGCCTTTTTTATGGCAGTCACACACTGTCTCTACATTTTCAGTGAGTTATGAATTACGACTCTCTGCCAGTTCACACCCTATTAACTTGTATTTGTAGTTAGGATTTTTGGCTCCAATGTGCATTACTTTGCACTTGACCACATTGAACCTCATTTGCCACATTAATGCCCACTCACCCATTGACAGATCCCTTTGAAGTGCCTCACAATCCTCCCTGGTTCTCACCACCCTGAACAATTTAGTGTCATCTGCAAACTTAGCCACTTCACTGCTTACTCCCAACTCCAAATCATTAATAAACAAGTTAAAAAGCATCAGACCAGGTACTGAGCCCTGTGGTACCCCACTGCTTATGACCCCCCTCTGCAAAAATTGCCCATTTATACTCACTCTCCATTTCCTATTAATTAGTTTCCTATTAATTAATTTCCTATTGATTTTTTTTATTCATGAGAGGACTTGTCCTTTTACCCCATGATTATTGAGTTTACTTAGGAGCCTTTGATGAGGAACTTTATCAAAAGCTTTCTGGAAGTCAAGGTAAACAACATCTATTGGTTCCGCCTTTGTCCACGTTTGTTCACCTCCTCAAAGAACACTAACAGGTTAGTGAGACAAGATCTTCCCTTACAGAACCCATGCTGAGTCTTCTTCAATAGTTTTTGTCCATCAATGTGCCCACAAATTCTCTCTTTAATAATGGTTTCCACTAATTTACCTGGTATTGATGTCAGACTGACTGGCCTGTAATTTCCCAGATCTCCTCTGGAACCCTTTTTAAAGATGGGGGTGACATTAGCTACCCTACTGTCCTCAGCTGACTTATGGTGACCCCCCTAGGATTGTCAAGGCATTGAGAGACATTGAGAGGTAGTTTGCCATTGCCTGTGTAGCAATGCTGGTATTCTATGGTGGTCTGTGCTTAGCTTCTGAGATCTGTCAAGATCGGCTGGCTTCGTGTTGAATTGACCCTTAGGTGAACTTTATATAGGTTATGTCCTCTGATTTAATAGCATCAAATATGCTGTTGATAGTTTTTTTCTTTTTTTTCTCTCTTTATATTTTTAATTGATTTATTTAAAAATATACAAATTAATATCAATATTCATATTCATATACAATTAATTAAACTTATGGGATCCGGTTGTAAAGAAGCATAAATACTTACATGCATACAATAAAATATTGAGTAAAGATTTTAAGTTATAAAGATGTATCTAGATATGTAGACTATTTTCTATCCAAGGAGAGAGGTCAAGATGAAAACAAAATTAAGATTATGACAATAATTCCTGTATCAAAACACAGTTAATCTAATTGAACCCATATTATCATTAAACTATTAATTATGCATTGCTATGAATTCTTAACTGCATAAATATTCTCTATGCAAACTATTACAGGTTATTTCAAAATTTACTATCTGGTCATTATAATTAGGTGCAATCCACGACTACACAGTAAAAGAAAAGGAAGGTAGAAAAAGAGAGAAATAAAAAAAGTGTTAGTAAATAGAAAAGAAACAAAAAACACAAATGAAGGAGAAATATTAAAAACTTATAAGTAGAGAAGATCAAGATAGTCTGGTTTGTGTGGTTGAATGTTATTTGCTGTAACTCAATAAAAGGAAACCATTTCTCTGTGAATTTTGAGTTATCATTGTCTGAGTTTGAATGCTGGATATGATCTGTATTTATTCTAGTATGAGAATGTCCCAAACCTTGGATAACCAGCTGAAGATTGATGGAACTTGAGGTGATTTCCATTTTGAAGCAATTAGGGTTTTTGCTGCTATCAGCATGTTAGTTATCAGTGCCCGCCTAACTTGAAGTACTGTTGGATCTTGCCAGATGTCCAGGAAAATAAGTTGAGGAAGTAATGGAATTTCATATCCGGTTATAATTTTGATTTGTTGTAAAATCTCATGCCAGAATGAAGTAATATGAGGACACTTCCACCAGCAGAGGGCAAAATCACCGACTTCACCACAGTTTTTCAGTTTAGTTTTCAAGAAGTTTTATTGGTTTTAAAAAAAGAAAGGGAGTTTCCAAATTCTTCAGTGATGTCTTAGGATTTGTTAAATATAACTGCACATCGTCTGCAAATAAACTAATTTTGGATGTGCGGGAGCCAAGTTCTACTCCATGAATCTCAGAGTCATTACATATTGCCGATGCCAACAGTTCCAAAGCCAGAGCAAAAAGGACTGGAGATTGTGGGCAGCCTTGTTTGGTTCTCGGATGCAGCTTAAATGTTTCTGATGTTAGGCCATTTATGTGGATTTGTGCTGAAGGTGTGGAATAAATAGTTTTGATAATTCTCAAGAAATTCTTACCAAAATTCATGTGATGGAGAAGCTTCAGAAGGTATGATGTTTCAAGAGAATCAAAGGCCTTCTCTACATCTAAGGATAGCAGAAGTGCCTCCAAACGTTTGTGATTAGTATTAGAAATAATATTTATGGTTTTATGTATATTGGCTGTTAAGTTTCTTCTGGGCATAAAACCTGCTTGGTCGGGATGAATATATTGTGTTACAAAAGAATTAGCCTCTTGGTAATTACTGCCGTGAAAATCTTGTAGTCTTGATTTAAAAGGGAGATTGGTCTGTAGGAGGATGAGTTAGTTAAGTCTTTGCCTTGTTTAAGTAGAACAATTATTGAGGCTGAGTTCCAGGACGGTGGTAGTTTGCCATCAAAGAGTATTTAGTTGCAAGCTTTGGTGAGTGGTGGAGCTAGTAGATGTGCAAATTTTGTATAAAACTCTGATGGAAAACCATCTGGTCCAGCAGATTTGTTGTTTTTTAGATTTTTAATAGCAGCAATGACGGTGCGGGTGTTAGCAGAGAGAGCTGTGTGATGTGCTCAACAATGAGCCCCAGGAAAGAAGTGAGCCAGACACCTGCAGCTAGTGCTAAAACAGTGTATTTACAATATTTATAACACGTGCTCACTAGTGCAGTCAAATACATTAAACACAGGACCAAAGTGCTCCGCCAGCAAGTGTACTCTCGAAGAGAGACCTGTGCATTGCAAGCACAGTCCATTTATAGTTCTATCAGCCAATCCTGGCAGTCCACAGTCATGCTGACTCAGCAGGTCCTTTCCACCTTTCTTCAGCTGGCTCAAACCGGCCTGTAGATAAGGTCACTGTGACCTAGCATGCCAGCTAGAACACCTGCTGTCATAACAGAGCTGTCAAACTGTGTTAAGATAGATTCAATTACTGACATTCTTGAGGTTCAATTGGTTGTTCCATAATGTTGCTCCTCAATTTTCTTGATGTCAGGAAGTGAGTTGAGATAATCAATGATGTCATTTGTCAAAGGATTTTTAGAGGAATAGAGATTACGATAGTATTGAGTAAAAATGTCATTGATTTTTTTGGAGTTGTGATGAAGAGTTTCCATTTGGTCTCAAGCAGTTGTCACATATCTTAAAAATTTGCTTTCATTAACTTTCCAGGAGAGAAGTCTTAAAGTTTTTGGAGACTTTACCCAATATTTCTGTTTGACAAAAAGGAGATCTTTTTAATATGAGAACTTTCAATGGTTTCTAGGAGCTTCCTTTCAGAAATGAGTTCTTTGTACTTGAGCGGGCATCCAGAGTCTTTGTGTCATTTTTCAAGAGCGGAGATTCTCTTCTTCAACTCTAGGCAAAAGGCTTCTTTTTTATGTTTGAGTTGTGTTGTCTGAGATATGATTTGTCCACGAAGGACTGCTTTGAGAGGGTCCCAAATATTTGAAGCTGAAACATCCTCAGTACAATTTGTCTCCAAATATTGTTTAATGTTTGTTTCAATTTGTGTAATACAATCATCATTGTACAGGATTGATTTATTTAGAGTCCAGTGAAATTGTGCATGACAGTCAGAAGAAGATGTTAAAGTGCAACTCACCCAGGAGTGGTCAGACCACAAAGCAGGGCCAATATCAGCAGAAGTCACCGAAGATAGCATGGACTTGGATAAAAGAATAAAGTCAATTCTTGTATGAATGTTATGTTTTGGAGAAAAATATGGGTAATCTCTTTTCTCACTATGAGTAGCTCTCCAGACATCAATAAGTTGTGAGTCCTCACCTGGAGTATTATGTTCAGTTTTGAGCGCCACATTTTAAGAAGGATATAGACAAGCTGGAATGGGTCCAGAGGAGGGCAACGAAGATGGTGAGGGGTCTGGAGACCAAGTCCTATGAGGAAATGTTGAAGGAGCTGGGGATATTTAGCCTGGAGAGGAGTCGGCTGAGAGGTGATATGATCATCTTTAGGAACTTGAAGGGCTGTCATCTAGAGGATGGTTGGAATTGTTTTTGTGGCCCCAGAAGGTAGGACCAGAACCAATGGGTTGAAATTAAACCAAAAGTGTTTCCGGCTCAACATTAGGAAGAACGTCCTGACCGTTAGAGTGATTCCTCAGTGGAAGAGGCTTCCTCAGGAGGTGGTGGGCTCTCCTTGGAGGTTTTTAAACAGAGGCTAGATAGCCATCTGACAGCAATGAATATCCTGTGAAATTAGGGGGAAGTGTTTGTGAGTTTCCTGCATTGTGCACGGGGTTGGACTAGATGACCTAGAGGTCCCTTCCAATTCTATGATTCTATGAGTCTTCAAATATTGAGGACAATCTAGTAGGGTCCTGTTTTTTCCTAGAAGGTTTGGAAGGATTGTAGGATCAATCAAGTTCAGAGTTAGAAATGTGATTTAGGTCGCCTCCTAGAATAACCTTACCTTCTTGGAAGTTTCTCTAAGTGTGTAGTGTCTCCTCCAGAAATGACAGTTGCTTTTCATTGGGTGAGTATATAGAACCAATTGTAACTAGCTCTTCATCAAGTAGGCCTTTAATGAAGATATAACGGCCTTTGGGGTCAATTTTTGATGAATGATGTTGGAATCTGATGTTTTTAGATATTAATATTGAGACCCCTCGTGACTTGGAATTTCCATTTGTGTGATACTGATGTTGGATCCAGAGAGATTTGAGAGTTGGTTGTGCAGGACAGCATAGGTGGGTTTCTTGTAATAGAGCTATGTCTGAAGTTTTTTTTAGGTTTGATAAGATGCATTTCCTCTTAACAACATTGTTAAGGCCTCAGACATTCAGAGAAATCATTTTCAAAATAGGAGGCATTGTAGCAGAGTGTGCACTGATGCAGAATAAAGTTATATAAATAAGTGAATATAAAGAGAGAGGAAGAGAATAATAGAAGGGGAAAAATGAATAAGAAAAGCACTGTGCTAGTCGTGGTCTTACCTTTCTTGTAGTTGCTGTTACTTTGTATTAGTACTAGAATGGCAGTGATAGTTGAGCAGCAACTTAAGAGAAGTGTTACTTTTATCTGTAAACAAAAAATAAAATGTTATTGCATAATGAAAATTGTAATATAATATTATAGTCGAAGGTGAAGCTATCGGTGTCACTAAAGCTGATGTATTTAATATTACCAATAAATATGGAGTCAATAAATAAATGAATTTGTTGAATTTAGGCTTTATTAAAATACACACAATTAATAGGAGTAATTAATTCCAATAATGAATGCTAAAAGGCAGTTAATCAATGAATAAAAAATTGATTGACACTTTAAAATAGTTAAAACTCCTTATATTATGATATATAATTTAATTTATAAATATTCAATAGTTAAACTAAATTATTGAACTTCCCTACCTCCCACCCAAACCCTCTCTTTTTAACAAGTAATCAGTAATATTGTGATTTAGTGATCAGAAATAATGAATTTAAAAATAATAATAATAGATTCACTAAACAAGCAGTTATAAGAAGATACAGGAATCTATTATGTTAGGAATAAGATGAAATTGAGCTTAATTAATGCAGAATATATAACGGTTAGCAATTGATTATAATATCCACTCCTCCTCCCCCCCGTTTAACACTTAAACAGGTAAAATGGCTTAATCTAGTATATAAATAGTTTAACAGTCTCACTTAACTGCACCCTGGGAAACTGGATACAGTTAATGAAGAATTCTCCAATACTAAAAGACTGTAAACAGAAAACAAGGCTAAGAGAGATCTCCCTCCCCCCTCCCCCCAACACATCAACCAAGCTTAAACAAAGCATGTATTTTTAGGCACAAACCAGCCTATATGAAATTTGAAACACATATGTCTATTGTAAAGTATCACTCATAAGTATTAGATTAATGAATTTATTTAATGTTCAGTTTGGCATCTTTCATTGGTGATGCTGGCATTTTCCATTTGTGTGAAGGCTTGGTGGAATCCATCAGCACTGGAACATGAATAAAGTTAAGTAGTGCATAACCAACTTCTAAGCTCTCAACATAGTACAGTCTGTCCTTAAAGGTGACTTGCATCTTGTTGTTGTGAAGCCATTTACAGCGAATTTTAGCTGCATGTAGGGCTTCTGTGATGGGTTTCACCTTGCATCTCCAGTTCAACACGTCCTGTGGTTAGTCTGGGTATACATGAATAGAGTCATTTTTGAAAGGAAGGCCACCCCGACTCCTTGCTAACTCAAGTATTTTTTGTCTGACCCTCTGATCTGGAATATGTCTCTTGGGCCTCTGATTGCTGCTCATGAGTGGGAACCGAGGTGGTAGGCGGCAGAAACATAAGGAGTGATATCGTCTTCCAGATCTAATACATTCTCTAGCCATTCTGCAATAAAGCTTGGGAGATCTTGATTATTATTTAAGTCCTCTTTAAAACTCCTAAATTTCAAATTGGAACAGCGCTAAGAGGATTCTAGTGAGAGTACTTTCTCTTTAAGAGTAATATTTTCAACCTTCAGTGTCTTTACATCTTCCTGTAAAGCCAGCCTGATTTCCCTTGCACTACCAGCAGCTTTACTGACATTTTCGGGCACGATTTGAAATGAGGCAAACTGATCTGTCAGAGGTTTGATTATTGCTGATATGTTATCCGTTATTTTCTTTTCAAAATTGCTAGACATCATTTCTAGGGTCGTCTCGCTAGGAACGGGGGAGGGCAAGAAAGCAGTTGTTCCCTCAGCCGTCATTTCGTCTTCGCTCCTCAGGTCCGTGTTCTGAGTTGTCGCTGGAGTTTTTATTGTAAAGAAGTCCTTGATCCCCTTATTATTTGCAGGGGTTGTTGTGGACTTTCCAGTTGATGTTTTACTCATGTTTATTAGAGGTGATATACTGGTTTGTGTGAGTTAGATGAGCTGAGGTAAAAGGGGGAAGCAGAGCAAGTACTCTAGGCATCCATCTTAGAAGGCTCCAATGCCACGCCCCCTTTTTTTTTTTTTAGTGCACGACTTGTACTGCATTCTTAAACCCTAACACTATATTGGGGAATGTTTAAAAATGTATCATCCATGGCCCCAAGGGGCCCATGTTTTACCCCCAGTGTCTTGTTTGGTTACAATTAGGGATGGGCATGAACTGGTTCACGAGCCAAAATTCTGCACAAACTTGGCCCAGTTTGGAGCTCCTGACTCAATGTTCAAGGAAAGTGCTTTCCCTGAACATTTACCAGACTTTTGTCTGGCTCAATTCAGCTGTTCAGACCATTTAAACCTGAGAGGCACGGGTCCACAGTTGATCTGTTAGGTTTAAATGGCTACCAGCCATTTCACAGTATGTTTCACTTCTCCCTGCTTGGAAGCAGGGGGAGGTGAAACAGACTGCTGAAATGGCTGGCACTCATTTAACCTGACAGCAGGGTTGGTCAGCCTGTCAGTTGTCAGGTTTAAATGGCTGTGAGCCATTAAACACATCAGTTCACCCCCCCCCCCTCCACACACATATACACTTCAAAGTGTGTGTGGGGGTGAGAACCAAAACAGACAAGTTAAATGGCTGCCAGACATTTAAGGGGGATCCAAACCAACCAGTTCGGTTTCGGTCATTCTTGGTTCAGCTGGGAGTTTGGATATGAACTGAACTGGAATTTTTAGGTTCATGCCCATCCCTAGTTACAGTGCCCAGAGTGCTTCTACTGCAGTGTCTCTACAGGTGTTTCAGTTTTGTTATACTTAGACCCTAAGCCAAGAAATCGATAACAGAAGTTGGTATGACAAGATCAATGCTTAATTTCAACTTGGCCTGGTATTTATCCATTATTGAAAACCTTGTAGTTGTCTTTGAGAAGTTTGGGAGGAGAAACAGTGAAAATCTTTTTTCTACACTTGCCAATACTAGTGGTAGGAAAAAAGAAAATCTATTTGGGGAATGCTATAAAGAAAATAAGAACTGACTATAAGCCACAGATGAGCTCTCTTACTTTCACGCCTTGAAATGTGATATTTCTATTTACTGGATTGTGGAGACAGTAGCTCTCTTTTTTGCTTCTTTCCCATGATCAAACTGAATTCGTCTACACAATATACCCTTGTGTTAAATGTCTGATGCACCAAGATATTTGTAGCATGGCAGTGAAATGGGTATGACATGTGAACAGAGCAAACAAATATATTTTGGAAAAATGAATGTGTGTTTAAAAGGATGTACTGCTTGAACACAGTCACACGATGTGTCTTGTACTGAGTCAGACCAGTATAATATTAAATCACTATTGTCTACTATGACTGCAAGTAGCTCTCCTGGGTACCTTGCAGAGGTGTTTTATTTGTGGCTTGTAGTCAGTTCTTAAGGTCTCCTCCTCCACCCTTTGTAAGAGTACTTAAATGAGATTTCTCTGATATGAGTACTGCAACTACACTCTACAGTTGGTAAGGCAAAGAGCTCACTTTAAAGGAGAGATCAAACATACCTGCATACACAGCAGAGACTAAGTCATGGGATCTATTTGGATAAATCGGGCCTTCTCCTCTGTAGCCCCGAACTTATGGAACCAACTTCCAGAGGAAATGCGGGCCCTGCGGGACCTTGAACAATTCCGCAGGGCCTGCAAGATTTTCCTCTTTCGACTGGCTTTCGCTGACGAGGAAAGTAATTGCCAATGATACCGCCATCATAATAAAGAACAAATAGCAATAGCATTAACACTTTTATTAATTTAATTAATTTTAAACCTATTGAATTTTAATGTTGAATGTAACTTTGTTTTTGTATAATGGAATGTTACTGTTAGCCGCCCTGAGCCTGCCCCGGCGGGGAGGGCGGGATATAAATAAAATTATCTAATCTTATCTATCTAATCTATCTAATCTAATCTAAACTTTCCATTGTCCATTTCATGAGGTGCCATTTCGCTAAACAGCCTATTTAAAACAAGAGTCTGTTGTGCATAAAGATGTGGCAGAAGGAAGAATATAAAATGACAAAAAAAAAAAATCAAACTGTTTACACTGTTATTTCAGTATTTGCTGATACTGTATAAACAGTACTTGCTGATACTGGAAAAATGCCATGTGAAATAGCAATACTTACGATAAGGAGTAAATTCTAGTATATGTCATTATTAAGTGTTATTCAGCTTGTTACTTGTTGGATATCTTGTTATCCCTGGCAACCTTTACATCTTCAACAGCAAAAAAGAATTATTAGAAAATAATGAATAGACATCCTTGGGCAACTTGGCATCGTGGTGTCCAGTAGCTATGCAAGAAGCCATGACCATTTTCTTCAAAGGGTGATGTTAGGCTAGGAAACTGGAGCAAGTGAAGACTCCTCCTTTAACACCTCTATGAATAGACAGCACTAGTTGGCAGAAATCAGGGTGGAACTAGAAACAAAAGACCTCATTGTTCATGGAGATGGCAAGTTTGACATCTTGTACGGCTGTTTCCTTTTTTTATATATAGTCTTTATTGTCTCCAAAAACCAAATACAAAGGTAAACAAACAAACAAACAAGACAAAACAAAATAAATGAGGCGGGAGAATGCAGCTTCCATACATGACAGTACAATAACACACAACCGTATATCTTTTTCACAATTATTTTTAACCCCTCTTCATTCTACATACTACTTTACTGACGTCTTAACCGGCATCATTCTCTAAAGTAATCCACATCCCATTATTTACATTTGCATATCCAATCAGAAAGCGGTGACCCATTCTGTGCTTCATATTAATTCTGTTCTGTTCACAATATATTTGGCAGAGAATCTAACTCTCTCTCTTTCCCCCCCTTCTTCCTCTTTTTTTTTTGAGTGGGGGGAGGGTTGAGATAATTTGTATAGGCTAGGATTAATTTTAGCCTTCTCTTCCTCACCAGCCATGGAGTTTCTCTTAAACCCTTAATCTTTTGTTCAGTAATTTTTAATAGTTGATCTATTAAAACTTTCCAACTTGACTCCTTAAGCATTCTTCTGTTAGAGGTACTGTGAACTCCCCTCTGAGGCAAGTACTTTCTAGTATGGGCTGAATTAACACTATGTGAATCATCTATTTCTTTCTTTATATCCAAGGACTCTATTTCCATTATTACTACCAATGCATCGCTTGATATTTGTAATGAATCTTCTTGTTTTTGTTCTGAAGCCCCTTGAGATCTCAATTTGTAAACTGTCTGTTCCAGCTCAAGTCTAACTGACCTTTATTCTTCTATCTCTTGAGTTAACTCATCTACCTCCATCTTTGATTAGCAACCTTCATTTTAACATCAAGGGATTTTACAGACTGAGTTAAGTCCAGAATTTCTTCTTTAGTTCCTGTTATTTGTTCCTGTAAGGTGTCCAATTTTGAGTTCAACCCACCCATCTGTTCTATGAGATTCGCCTGTACCTGGTTCAGTGCTGTCCTAAAATAAGTTTGCATATTGTTTTGTAAGTCCTGAGATATCGAGGACCCCATTGATTTTGGGACACCTAGTGAGGCTACTGACTTGACTAATGTACACATTATTTTAGATATTATATTTTAACCTAAAGACCAATGACCTATTTATATTGGTTAATCTCTTCCTCTTACTCTATCTCATTCCTTATCCACGCACCTTATCCTTATGCACACCTTATCACCTCAAACAAGCATACACTTAATTAATTAACAACAATTAAATACAGCTACCATCTCTTCCACATCTAGTGCCTCTTATTCTCTTCCACTTAGTTACTAATATCCTCTTCCACTACTAGTGACTAAAACCTTCCCTTTTCCCACCCTTGATCATCCTTTAACCCAATTTGCTTTTACGCCCACTAATAATTAATTAATAAATAATTTTACAACTGTTATAATTAATAATCAATTAAACACAAATAAACAATTAATGTTAATTCCATAAACAATGCATAAACCCTTAATTACTAATTCAAAATGTGAAATTATCTTACACGCTTTATTTCCCAAACCATCTATTTAGTTTCACACCCACATCACTCTAACCCTTACAAAGATACACGCTTACACTAGAACAGTTATCTCACAACACTTCTACCACCATACACTTACATTCTATCCCACTTCTCACCTCCCATTCATTTTTACTCAGCCTCTTACCAACTCAGATGCACATTCTCCCTTTAACTAAATGCAGCCCACACAGCACACCTTTTCTACACATACACCAACTTCATATACAACACACACCACACAGACACCAGTATTCACTACTATTCACCATTTGCCATTCCCCCTCACCCATTCAATCACTATAATTCATTGGCGAGCTTATAAACAAATAATCAAATATCAATCTTCAGTCTAACAGAAATTTTAAACTTAATGTTCTTCTTCCATTTCTTCTTCCTCTTCTATGTCTCTTCTTTCTTCTCTTTCGGCCCAATCTATTCCTTTAAGTTCTTTAATCGCTTTAAGTGCCACACCATTATCTCATTCACTTTAGATGCTGTACCTCAATCTCAGTCTCATATATCTCACTATCTCTTTAAGAGGTTCACGCTCCCTTTAAGAAGTCCATTCATAATTCAAATAACCATCTAAACAACTGTAACCCTAAAGTTCCTCTTGTCACACTCACAGCCTCATTTATAATCCTCAATGTTCAACACAAAATCTTTGTTCTTTCCCCCCCGCCCCGAAGGCAGTATGTAAAGACATAAAGAATTCAAAAGTCTCTCACGTGCCAACTTACACACCCACTTCCTTCCTTCCGATAAACACGTCTCTAAATCCAACTTAATTTCGAATTGTGCACCAGGTATATCAACCACGTATTTCCATATATTGTTAGTTGCTTCTTCTCATATCAAAATCTCTTTTTATTTTTTACAAAGTCTTTATATCTTCACCACTTTGCCGGTCACCTTCTCCCACTTCCTCTGCTACTCACTCACCACCATTGTTTTAAACCAAGTCTAAAGTTCTTCCTCCACTCCAAACCTTCTTTTTTTCCCTTCTGTATTTCACCTCTTCACACAGATAAGAAGACAGGTTAATCCCTTCACATGCCTCCTCTCTAATTTGGGGTTCAAGTCACTCTTTCTTTTCAAATGCCACTTTTCCCTCCCCTCCTCTCCGGTGTTCACAGCTGATTCACCTAATGGTGTCCGTTCAGCCCAGACTTAGGGAAAAACAGGAGCCCAAACTTTGGCAAAGCCTTGGCACAAACAGCCTTTTTAGCTCACTCTGCTTGAGAACCCCTGCAACAGGAGTTCTTCCAGGTCCTCAATTGACAGAAAACCCCCAAAACTGAATGATACAGATGGTTCCCAAGCCACAGCTCTGGAGAATGTGTTGGTCTGTGACTGTGCCAAAACCGGAAAAAACTCTTGCATGGTTGCTTCCTGAGTAAACTTCTCTCAAATAACATGAAGAATGTGTGTAATGTCAGAAAAATAAGGCTCAGGTATCTTCCATTGAATCCAAAACAACAAGAGGATCAATATATAACAGCAAGAATTTATGGGGAAAAGAATAAGTGAACTTGATAAAAAGTAAAAGAATTCCTAACTCCAGAAAATCTGCAGAAATACATGTCAGCATTTACAAACTTAAATACAAACCAAGATCCTTTAATGGATGATCAGACTTTAATCCAGGAGTTTAACTCCATCTTGATTGCCCACCAGGAAAACAATTATGACAGCATCATAGAATTACAAAACCTCGGTTTGATTCTGAATGTGTTTGTGCAAAAAAGAGTAAAATTGCTTATACTCCCTTTCTTTGAGTAATAATTTGGAAAAAAGAACAGCAGCACAAGTAGTGCTAGTAAACCAGAAGAAAGAGCATGCTTTGAAACTATGGGAGGAACTCATACAGGCTGTAAGACAAAATAACTCTGCTCTGTTTTGGAAACTAATGCAAGAAGGTTCAAGATGCCCTCACCCCTAGACATGTTTATTTTGGTTGATAATTGGACCGTGTTTTTTCAGAACCTCTGTGATGATCATGTCCAGTCCTGATTTTTGAGAATTATAGAAAATCTCTCATTATCGTCGCCGGTTAGCATGCAAGAAATAAAAGTTCATAAAGCATGTTTAAAAAACAGAAAGGTCCCTGTATTAGATGGAATACTCCTGAGGTGCTAAAAGGGAATGTAGATTGGTGGCCTCAGTTCCTTGCAAACTTGTTCACCTATATTGATCAAACTGGTTGAATTCCAAAGCAGCGGGAGATTGCTATTGTTGTCCCTGTTTTTAAGGAGCGCAATAAAAATGATTCAACAAATTATAGGCCTCTAAGCCTTTTAAATATAATCAGTAAAATATATACAAGGCACCTTTTAGACAAATTAGAAACATGGCTGGAACAGGAAGATATTATTCCTTTAGAACAAGCAGGCTTTCGAATGGAAAGCACTGTTTGGTGCTACAACAGCTAATTGCAAAATATTCTGGAAAAGGCCCAGTCATTTTATACGCAGCCTTCATTGACTTGAAGGCAGCTTTTGATTCTATCTCGATGGAGATTGTGGCAAAAACTAGAGTGTTCCACTATAGATAAAATACTGCTATACCTTATCCATGCTTTCCATGAGGAATCTTATCTTAGAGTGAGATGTAATTTGCAGGGCCTTCTTACTGACCCAATAAAAACCTTAATGAGAGTCAGGCAGGGTTGCCTTTTGGCCCCCATATTGTTTGATTATTATATTAGTGATATGGTAAAACATCTGACTGATATCAAAGTCCACCTGCCAAAGCTCATTTCTCACCACCTACCAATACTGCTGTAAGCAGACCGTGTGGCCCTGTTATCTAGGACACCGCTGTAGACAGTTGTGCAACAAACTGTGATAATGAATATCTGGCAATTAATTTTGATAAAACAAAAGTGATGACATTTTGTAGACAACCTAAGAGGCAGGCCTGGACTATGAATGGGTATAGAACCAAACAAGTCAATAAATGTATTTATCTGGGAGTGGCTCTTCACGATTCTGAAGCCAAACCAGCACATTGTGACATGATGATGGAGCTAAGAAAGCTGTGTATGCTATTTTGAGATTTTTTTTTTATCGAAGTGGGGCTTCTGTGTTCTGGCAGCATTGAAGCTGTTCCAATTCAAAGTCTTAGTGCAACTCCTTTATGGCATTTATTTGGGTATTTCTGCTGCCCACTTATGTGCTCTTGAGATGGTCCAGTCTAAATTCCTCTGTAATATTTTACAGTTACCCCCAGGTGTACTAAATGCTCTCCTACATCTTGAAATGTGTCAAATGAGCATAGAAGCTAGAATACTGATATCTTCTGCATATTAGTGGCTTTTGATTTATACTAATAAAAATGGCCTTTTCCCACTCACAATTCAAGATCCTCATTACACAAGGTGGATGTGTAAGATTAAGTTCAACTAAGAAAGAATGGGACAGAACCATACCCAGGTGAAAAGTACCATCAAACAAAGGGTTTGCAGCCTAAAGTGACAACGAAATCTAATACAAGCTCCTCCTTTTCTGGCCCCATCAAGTCCAAATATGTAATTAATATGGCAAAATAGCTTACTTATTTGGATGTTCCATCTTATAGAAGAGCTTTCACTATGGCTCATTGTGTGGTGATCCCCTCAAGGGTTCTAGATGGGAAATATAGGACGATTCCATGTGAATACAGTTGTTGTCCATGTTGTATTGGAGAAATGTAATCGATGGTCCATATGTTCTTTCGGTGTCTGTTTATTAAGTTTATTTCCCCATTTCTGGACAGACCAACGGTGAATGCAGATGGCATGCCTGGAGAGACTTCTAATTAATGAAAATCCAATTATCTCCATGCGAGTAGCCAATTTCTGCTTCCACTTGTTAAAATTTCACAATACAAAGAATGATCATAGCATGTATAGTTTGTTTGTTTTTTACTTGTATGACACAACATTATTTTGCACATATTAGACATTTTAGACCTACCTTAGATTTTGGGATTGTTATACCTTGTAAATGTTTTTTAAGGTTTTATGTCTAAACATATGTTTTGTGCTGGAATTAATCTCCTCTGTTTTAATAAGAATGTACTCTTGTGATTAGTAGTCTTTGACCACAAATAAATGCATTCATTCATTCATTGATTGCTCAGGTATTGAGGAGGCTTCAGCATTTTTAAACAGGGGTGGAGGGACGGTGGCTCAGTGGTAGAGCATCTGCTTGGGAAGCAGAAGGTCCCAGGTTCAATCCCCGGCATCTCCAAAAAAGGGTCCAGGCAAATAGGTGTGAAAAACCTCAGCTTGAGACCGTAGAGAGCCGCTGCCAGTCTGAGAAGACAATACTGACTTTGATGGACCAAGGGTCTGATTCAGTATAAGTCAGCTTCATATGTTAATACGTTGTAAGCCAAGTCGGTTACAGTTGCAATACGCAGTTAGTTTGTATTAGGGAAAGTTGCAGGTATCTGGAAGAACTCCGAAACAAATGTATTGTTGCCAATTCTTGGAGCAATTTTTCCTCCTACCTCTGTAGCATTTACCATACATTTGACTTGTTTGGAATTTAATCAGTCTGAATAATCTTGTTCAGTGACAAACATTTTAAATCACAGAGAAATGATTCTGTATCCAGCAGCAAATCATTCTCTGTAGGGATATTTCAAACAAGATGAATGCAAAATAGGAACTAGATAATATGGAATTGGTGAGGGTACAAAAAAAATAATCTTATTTTTGTCCAGTTTAATTTATAAATTGTCAGTGTCAAAACAGGCTATTTCATTATGGCACTACGGAGCAATTCTGATCTCTTACAACTTTACAGTGTGTGCTGATACTCATATGGGCTGAGATTTTTGCTCCATGTTTATGCTCCCTCAACCACACGTTTGGAAAGGATTGCAACTACAATATATATTTTTTTTCTGTAGTACCCTGTGTAATGACTTCTCAACCAACTGACAAATGATTTTTTTACTGGTAAAACTTTTTGCCAGTCCTGAGACCCAGTATGTTGTTGTTGTTCAGTCACACAGTTGAGTCCAACTCTGCAACCCCATGGACAGTCATGCCAGGCCCTCCGGTCTTCCACCATCCTGTGAAGTTTGCTCAAATTCATGTTAATGAATGCTGTCCAGTAATGCTGTCCAGACTAGGGGCGTGCATTCGGTTCGGCTGAACTGAATAGACCCCCAAAAAACAACTGATTCGGCTGTTTTAAAGCAGTATAGGGCCAAATCAGGTTCTCTGATCTGATTCGGGAGCCGTATACTGCAGTCACGAATTGCTGCTGAAATTCGGCGGTCGTTATACTCTATGGGTCATTGCAATCAATGGCAAAATAGGGTATAATGAAGTGCAGCTGGGAGGCAGGGGGTTTGAGATAGAGGCTCCAAATGTTTTGGGAAGCTTCAGGGGATTCTCTCCTACAGAACCCCCAAGGTTCAAAAAGATTGGACCACCAACCGCTCTGCGGAATCAGGAAGTACCAGACCTTTTGCGTCGCTAATGTAAACTAGGGTTTTAGCGATTTCCATTTGAGACGCAAAAGGTCCGGCACTTCCTGATTCCGCGGAGCAGTTGGTGAGAAATCCGAGCAGACGCTGCACGGTGAAGAGGGACGTCGCTCCGCGGTAAGCTCTGTGGGAAAACGCCCTTAGTCTTTGTCCCCAGGTTGCTTTTGATTCTTTGGTCTTGAGCTCTGTAAATTTGCTCCTAAGAGCAGTTCTGCTGTTTTTCAAAGGCACTGCCGAATGCAGTTGGTTATCAGACTTAGGTTATCTTAATTCATGTAGTAAATGCAGTAAAAAGAAAAAAGAAGTTCCACGAGCTTAGAAGAGGGAAGGAAACACCTAGGTTTGGCAAAGTTGGGGATTGTGTTATTTCTGTTTTCCTCCGTCCCATCATATAATGCAGGAAGGAAACTTGAGGTATGTTAAGGTTTTCACAAAGGTTGTATTCTTTTGAGAGCCAGTTTGGTGTAGTGGTTAAGTGTGCGGACTCTTATCTGGGAGAACTGGGTTCGATTCCCCACTCCTCCACTTGCACCTGCTAGCATGGCCTTGGGTCAGCCATAGCTCTGGCAGAGGTTGTCCTTGAAAGGGCAGCTGCTATGAGAGCCCTCTCCAGCCCCACCCACCTCACAGGGTGTCTGTTGTGGGGGAGGAAGAGAGCCAGTTTGGTGTAGTGGTGAAGTGTGCGACTCTTATCTGGGAGAACCAGGTTTGATTCCCCACTCCTCCACTTGCACCTGCTGGAATGGCCTTGGGTCAGCCATAGCTCTGGCAGAGGTTGTCCTTGAAAGGGCAGCTACTGTGAGAGCCCTCTCCAGCCCCATCCACCTCACAGGGTGTTTGTTGTGGGGGAGGAAGGAAAAGGAGATTGTGAGCCGCTCTGAGACTCTTCGGAGTGGAGGGCGGGATATAAATCCAATATCTTCTTCATCTTCTTCTTCTTTAAGGCTGCCTCTGCATTGCAATCTCTCAGTACCATTAAATAAGTCTGCTGAGACACAAAGCTGTAATGTTATCTTGGAATTTAAGCATTGTCACCTTTGCATTACAAAACAATTCAACAACCACTTAGGACATTGGGCTTTTTCCCCCTGGCTTAATTTAACTGTTCTGGGTTAATGCAATGCAAGGAGCGTGAGTTGTCTTTCAGCTGTTTAACCTGAACTGAGTTTGAAACTTACTCAAGAGTGTAATGAAATAATAAAGGGGAGTGTATCAGGAGGGAGACTAGAAACCTTTTGTGGAGATCTGCTTTATCAATCTCTCTGCATGCTTGCAACTCCAGGGAGACCTAATTAATTAAAGTCAATGGAGGGAGGAAAAATAGGACGTAAAAGTAATACGGTTCTTCCATGTTTGTTGAAATGAGGAAAGAAAGCATTACTCGTTTACATATCTTCTGAATCACATCCTATTTGGCTGCTCTCTCTTTCACAATTATTTCTAAAGCAGGGATTCAGCAGAAGAAAATCCCCACAGCTTAACTGAAACAGTGCCAGTGATCCCAGAACAGCCAATTAATGTCTTTGGAAAGAAGTATTCAACTATTGCTGAGGATTTTGGGGTTGCCTTGCCAAGCAGACACTGACTTTTGAGGAGACTGAAACCCTCATTTTTACGCACAAGCATTTGTGACTATAGCAAAACTTACCTTTTCTGAAATTGTTGTTCACATATAAACTCTTTGCAGTATTGTCAGTGAACTGGCAAGGTCCTTATATGGCACAAATGTAAGAAGCGCACACCTCACATTCAAAAGTATAAATTGCATATTATCTAGCTGTGCCCTTTTGTCTAATACGCTGCGCACTTCATATGGCACTTTCCATTCTCTACCCTGTTTAATGGTTGCGTCACTTGTTCCCACCCAAGCCTTGTTTTGCTTGGTCCATTCTCTATTTCCTGGTTTTCAGTCGACTTGGATGGTACTTAACCAGCCACTCTTTTCTGAGTTATCACTTCATCAGAATGAAAAAAAAGAAAGAAAAGAAAATTAAACAACTAAGCTAGTCAAGGCAAACTAAAACATAATTTGGTCCAATTGGATGCTAGATTTCATTGATTCTAAGATTACAAGATTCTCTTATTTTAAAGGATCTCCCTCTTTTTTGCCCTAGAGTGTGGCTTCCCTATATGTTCAGGACAGTAGTTTAAATTGCTAACGATGTACAATATGAAGGCTGATTGAGGCAAGAATATCTCTTAAAAGTAAAAAAAAGGTCAAGGTAGTCCCCTGTGCAAGCACCAGTCATTTCCGACTCTTGAGTGATGTCGCTTTGGTGTAGTGGTTAAGTGTGTGGACTCTTATCTGGGAGAACTGGGTTTGATTCCCCACTCCTCCACTTGCACCTGCTAGCATGGCCTTGGGTCAGCCATAGCTCTGGCAGAGGTTGTCCTTGAAAGGGCAGCTGCTGTGAGAGCCTTCTCCAGCCCCACCCACCTCACAGTGTGTCTGTTGTGGGGGAGGAAGGAAAGGAGATTGTGAGCCGCTCTGAGACTCTTCGGAGTGGAGGGCGGGATATAAATCCAATATCTTCATCTACCTCACAGGGTGTCTGTTGTGGGAGAGGAAGGTAAAGGAGATTGTGAGCCACTCTGAGACTCTTTGGAGTGGAGAGCAGAATATAAATCCAATATCTTCTTCTTCTTCACATTTTCATGGCAGATTTTTTAATGGGGTGGTTTGCCATTGCTTTCCCCAGTCATTTGCACTTTACCCCTGGCAAGCTGGGTACTCATTTTACTGACCTTGGAAGGATGGAAGGATTAGTCAACCTTGAGCTAGCTACCTGAACCCAGCTTCCGAACTCAGGTCATGAGCAGAGCTTGGACTGCAGTACTGCGCCTTACCAGTTGGGGTTCCTTAATATCTCTTAGGGCTAAACTAAAAGTGGCAGGTTTGTGAATCAACAATTTGATGGTCATTCTGTAAAGTGGGATAGGGTGAAGAGGAAAGAGATGTGATGGTATCGTCTCTGTGTCCCTTTCCATTTCTGTCCACCCCCCCCCCGATTATTTGCGTCTTTCACAATTCTTTAAAGTTAAAGTCATTGATAACAGTAACATTAAAAATGTTCAAATGTAAATAAATAAGTAAATGGGAAGAAATAGAAAAGGATGCGAACATAAAGACTCACAGTTTGCACAGGGGGGAAAAGTAAAAATTAAATGAGGAGTTTTGATTGAAAACTGTGTGTGTGTGTGTGTGTGTGTGTGTGGTTAGCATCTCTACCTGAAATCACTTGTCTGAAGACATTTTTTCTCCTCCAGAGGCTTTCCTGGAAAGAATTCTTATGGCAGAAAAATGAAGCAAGGCAGCCTGGGCAGGCAGAGTATTCAGTTCTCCTTCCCCTTGCTGCACTTAAAATATTAGCCCCAGACACACAGTGTATTGGGAATGAAAATGACCTGGGTTGGGTCATACCACCATGACAGTTAGCTGGACCCTCACCCTCATTTGCCACACTGTGGTTTGCAGATGAGTGTGCAGACTTCCTCAGCTGGATATTGTTCACTGATGTTAAAGCTCTAGTTCTGATGTTTGATAAACAATGGCCATTTGAAGCATGTGTGTCATCATTTTATGTTGCCCCATATGTATGATACTAGAAGCCAGTTTGGTGTAGTGGTGAAGTGTGCGGACTCTTATCTGGGAGAACCGGGTTTGATTCCCCACTCCTCCACTTGCAGCTGCTGGAGTGGCCTTGGGTCAGCCATAGGTCTGGCAGAGGTTGTCCTTGAAAGGGCAGCTGCTGTGAGAGCCCTCTCCAGCCGCACCCATTTTACAGGGTGTCTGTTGTGGGGGAGGAAGAGAGCCAGTTTGGTGTAGTGGTGAAGTGTGCGGACTCTTAACTGGGAGAACCGGGTTTGATTCCCCACTCCTCCACTTGTACCTGCTGGAATGGCCTTGGGTCAGCCATAGGTCTGGCAGAGGTTGTCCTTGAAAGGGCAGCTGCTGTGAGAGCCCTCTCCAGCCCCACCCACCTCACAGGGTGTCTGTTGTGGGGGAGGAAGGTAAAGGAGATTGTGAGCCGCTCTGAGACTCTTCGGAGTGGAGAGCGGGATATAAATCCAATATCATCATCTTCTTCTAGAAGACACATATAGCAGAGAGCTACATAAAGGAAATAATGGATGAAAATACTATTTAGGAAAGTGAAGGAAAAGATGGACACCGGCATAATGACATTTGTCCTGATGCGGCTGTTGTCATGCTCCAACACAGTTTCAATGGCTTTCTTGCGTAATCTAACATAGTAATTGGATGTGTTGTTGAGCATTACAGTGTCTTGGAATAAGATACTGTGTCCTGTTTGAGTTCGGCTATGTTCAGCCACTGCTGATCTTTCAGGTTGGCCAAGTCTGCAGTGTCTTTCATGTTCTTTTATTCTTGTTTGGATGCTACGTTGTGTGGCCCCAATGTAAACCTGTCCACAACTGCAGGGTAAGTGGTATACTCCTGCAGAAGAGAGGGAGTCTTTTGCTGATTGTAGCATCTGTTGTATTTTTCTGGCCAAGTTGTGTGGCCCCAATGTAAACCTGTCCACAACCGCAGGGTATGTGGTATTCTCCTGCAGAAGAGAGGGGGTCTTTTGCTGATTGTAGCATCTGTTGTATTTTTGCTGATTGTAGCATCTGTTGTATTTTTCTGGTGCATCTGAATATTGTTTGTAGGTTGTGTTTCTTTATAAGTTTTTCCGTCTTATCAGTGATTCCTTTGATATATGGCAAAACCACACCGTTTTTCTTCAGTTGCTTGTTTAATCCTTGGTTTAATCGCTCTTCTGATTTCATTCTTGGAGTAGCCATTTGCTTGAAGTGCGTGGTTTAGATGATTTAGTTCATCGTTGAGAAAATGCAGTTCACATATCCGTTTTGCACAGTCTACTAATGTTTCGATTATGCCTCTTTTTTGTCAAGGGTGGTGATTGGGGTTTTTATGTTTATTTATTTATTTATTTATTTATTTATTTATTTATATTGGGATTTATACCCCGCCCTTCGCACCGAAGTGTCTCAGGGCGGCTTACAACATGATAATTCAAATACTACAATTTAAAACACTTACAAGTAAAATTAAAACCATAAATTAATAAAAGCAAGATAGATAAAAACCGGCGGTCTACAGATGCATTTTGTTCCATCCAAAAGATTTCCTTGTCAGTCAGTATTATAGGCCTGCCGGAAGAGGGCTGTCTTACAGGCCCTGCGGAACTGCCCTAGGTCCCGCAGGGCCCGCACCTCCTCCGGCAGCTGGTTCCACCAATAAGGCGCCGTTACTGAGAAGGCCCGATCCCTGGTGGATTTTAGACGGGCCTCCTTTGGCCCGGGGACTACCAACAGGTTTTGTGAACCCGAGCGTAGTACTCTCTGGGGAACGTGTGGGGAAAGACGGTCCCTAAGGTAGACAGGTCCTAGGCCATATAGGGCTTTAAAGGTAATAACCAACACCTTGTACCGGACTCGGAATATTACTGGCAGCCAGTGCAGACCCCGGAGCCCCGGCCGAATGTGCTCCCATCTTGGGAGCCCTAATAACAGCCGGGCAGCAGCGTTCTGCACCAACTGCAGTTTCCGGGTCCGGCACAAGGGTAGCCCCATGTAGAGGGCATTACAGTAGTCTAACCTCGAGGTGACCGTAGCATGAATCACTGTTGCCAGGTCGTCACGTTCCAGGAAGGGGGCCAACTGCTTCGCCCGCCGAAGGTGAAAAAACGTACCTTCGGGCAATCTGGGCAAGGGGGCGCATGTAGATGTTAAATAACATCGGGGAGAGCACCGCCCCTTGAGGCACCCCGCAATCAAGCGTGTGTCTCCGGGACAGTTCCTCCCCAATCGCCACCCTTTGTCCCCGACCGTCAAGGAAAGAGGAAAACCATTGCAAGGCCAACCCCTGAATCCCTGCGTCGGCAAGGCGGCGCGCCAGAAGCCGATGGTCGACCATATCGAACGCTGCCGATAGGTCCAACAACATCAGCACCGCCGAGCCGCCTTGATCCAGATGCCGCTGAAGGTCATCCACCAGGGCGACCAGCACCGTCTCCGTCCCGTGGCCCGGGCGAAAACCAGACTGGTAGGGGTCAAGGATAGAAGCGTCCTCCAGGAAACTCTGTAGCTGCAACGCCACTGCCCTCTCGATAAGTTTGCCCAAAAAGGGCAAATTCGATACCGGCCGATAGTGTGCCAATTCGGTCGGATCTAACGATGTTTTCTTCAAGAGGGGACGGACCACCGCCTCTCTGAGCGCTGATGGAAAATGCCCCTCCAGTAGGGATCTATTTATGATATCCCGTATAGGATATCTTAGCTCCCTCCGGCAGGTCTTAATAAGCCAGGAGGGGCATGGGTCCAATTTACAAGTTGTTGGGCGTGCAGATAGGAGGATCCTGTCAACTTCTTCCAGGCTGAGCGCGCCGAAGCCATCCAGGACGCGATCCGAAGACAGGCACGGAGCCTCAGGTTCGCTAACTGTATCTAATATGGCAGGAAAGTCGGAACGGAGCGATGCGATTTTATCCGCAAAAAAAATCCGCAAAAGCCTCACAGCCAATTTCCAATTCATTAAAATTTGGTCTGCCCTGTGGCAGCGTTGTAAGGGTCCGGATTGTATTGAACAGTTGTGCCGGGCGCGAAATTGCGGACGCAATCTCCGCCGCAAAGTAAGTTTTCTTTGCGGCCTTGACTGCCATCTCATAGGACTTCATAACCTCTCTATAAGATGTTCGAGTCGCTTCGTAATAACAATCTGTGTGAGTTGGTTTTCTGTAGACCTTGTGACACAGTATGTTATTCCAAGACACTGTAATGCAGGACAACACATCCAATTACCATGTTAGATTACACAGGGAAGCCATTGAAATCCATAAACATAAACACAATATTAACAGGAAAGAAAAGAGTTCTGGGAGGAGCCAGCATATTTTGACTTGTCATGTGTTGCGAAGGATTGTAAAATGTATGGCACATAATAATACCCCGGTCTGAGAATCTGACAAAGCTCTACTGTGAAACAGCCAGTTCCAGCCTGCGGCAGCCCTGTTATCAGATTTTGAATTGGTGGGGTTCTTCTTTCATATCCATTGGCACAAAGTGAAGGGCAATTTTTCCCATTTGGAATTCTTAAATTGTGCAGTGGACTCATTGATTTACAGCATGGACATTGGCTTGTGCTACTAGCCGTTTTTTGATGAGTCAGATTTCATGGAAGTGCAGTGTTGCACGTTTTGAATGTATGAGATTTATATTTTATGTATATTGATATTTATTGCTTTATAAACAGTTATTTCTGCTGTAACAGTAATTGTAGCCATGAATTTGCCTTCATGTTGATTTCTGCATCTTACAACAGCACCACAGATAAGATTAGAATTTCAGTAGCTGATCCATATACAAAGGAACCTCCTCAGGAAAGCAATTAGCATGTCACAGCCTGGGAAGCTCCTACAAGATAATGACTCAGCTCCACCCCACCTTCCTGAGTAGATTTAAACTACTTGCCTACCATCTTCTTCTCACTTTGACCCAGAGAGAACTCCTGTTTTCTGGGTTATACCTCTGAGGATGCCAAGTCTCACAATGCCAACACCACGGCCACACAGCCTGGAAACTCTACAACAACTAATGTCAGAAAACCTCCTAATTAAATCATAGAGGGATGCTCCCGAGCAACAGAGGATCTGTTTTTCTACTTATAACAATGGCAGTAGGTGGTCTATTGTCAGGTGGTCTCTTGTCAGGATTGTTAGGATTAAATTCTTCCTAAGTATAAACTGCAATATTGGGTAGAGAGTTTTATTTCCCAGAAACCTCAACTTTTTAAAAAAACTTTCTAATACTTAGGAACTTTATTGGAACATAATAAAAATAGATACAAAAAAGGAATGGTGATTTTATTATCAATCACAAAAACATTACTAGCCAAGAAATGGAAGGATCCGAAACTTCCTACACTTCAAAGTTGGTATAACAATATTTGGGAATATTTTATTTATAGTAAAATTGCTTATAATAGTCATCATGCAATATCAGCTCTATCCTATGAGGAAAAAAAATTGTTACTCCATGGTTTCCTATAATTACCTTTTTAACCTTAATTTTTAAACTTAATCAGAATTTTAATGTTTAAATGTAATTTGTTTCTTTGCCTTTCTTTGTATAGTTGAAATTTAAATGATGCTGTTAGCCGCCCTGAGCCTGCTCCGGCGGGGAGGGCGGGATACAAATAAAATTATCTATCTAATTATCTATCTATCTAACCCAATAAGAGATACTACTGAACAACACATTGTACAACTCAATGATTTATTTTTAAGTAGGAAAACATTATAAGATTAGCCTTGATCCAACAATTTGACACTTGTTATTGTATGCATGAAACTTTAATTTAGTGGTTTTTATTTGGTTTTTATAATGTGTTTTTCATTTTTTATCTTTGATGAAATGTGTACAAAGGGAAAAACTACAATTATACTGCTTAAACAATGACTTCAAATACTGTAACTTATGAAACTCTCAATAAAATTAGTCCTTATGATTATGAAGCATGCTTGATAACCTGTGAGCAATAGGTTGGGGACAGAGCAGTATTTCCATGGACACAAAGACATTTGCCTATAGAGCACAATTTTTATAATCCTCCACCTTCATTCTCCAAAGTGCCCCTTGGAATCCTGTTCCTAGGGGACTGCTCAAAAGTAAAATTTCAGGGGATATTTCAGGCTGCTGAGGAAGGATGGAGTGGAGAATCAGACTGTGTGGGTGGAAACACTGTGGCTGTCTCATTAAATCTCAAAACTGAACTGAATTCGGCCCCTCCCGGCTAGGCCGACGACGTCATTTTGAGGCCGGGGGCTGTTGTTGCAGACCCGGATGGATGGGAGGCTGGCTGGCCTTTCCAGGCATCCAGGGAACTGCGGGTGGGTGTGAAGCCGGGGCTAAAAAAAGTCCTGGCCCCGCCCAGCTCTGAACAGTTTCTTTTTGACTCTCGACGCACCTGCCCACCCTGCAGTAGTACAGGTTTCACCGGTCGCCTTATTAGGGGCCAGGTAGGAATTTTTTTACCTTCACATAATTGGCCTACATGGTGTGTGTGTGTTTTTTGCCTACGTTGTACTACTTGATACTTGTTAGGGAAGGAGGGATATAGTTATGTTTGCTTTGGTCGCTTGGCAGGAGAAGGAATGGGATACAGAATTTAGCTGGTGAGCACCTACGGCCCGGCAGCATTTTGGTGCAGGTGGTCTGTATGAACAGCAGATGGGCTTCACGGCTCAGTGCTGGGAATGCAGGTCACAACGGAGCCTTACCTGGGCAGATCTTTCCGGACAGATTGATGCTGGCCTGGGTGAGGGTGGTAATGGGGGCCTGGCTGGCCTAGCACCAGCCATAACAGCTTGAGCTTGTGCTGAGGGCTAGGTGGCTTGCCCGTCCCAGGACAAGGGACTTACCCCAGGGCTTGTACTGTTTAGGCCCATGACCCTTGCCATACTAGTATAATAAGTTATGTTAATAAAGCAGCCCAGTTTACTGAACTTACTGTGTCAGTCTCTTTCTTCCAACTGGGGGTGGGGGTGGGCAATAAGATTTCCAGTAGCTAGAAGCAGCCAATGAAAGCCCTATATAAATCTTTGGCCTGAACAGTACCTAGCAGAGCCATAAGAAATTATGTAAAATAAGGGCATTATGCAAATATTTTCATCTGCCTAATTTACATAACTGCTTAATTGTACCTTTAAAGAAAAAAATACAGCCCTTACTTAATATTACTGAATATTAAATCTTAAACATCAGATTACTGAATATTGGAAATTTGAAGGACTGATTTAAGGAATAGTAGCATAGTGTATATCGATGTGAGTTTTATGTATTTTTAGGTTTTTATGTATTTTATTGTATAATTTTAATCGTATTTAAATCGACCTCTGTTAGCTTTTATTGTTGTAAGCCGCCCTGAGCCCGCCTCGGTGGGGTAGGGCGGGATATAAATCGAATAAAGTAAAGTAAAGTAATATTGATTTGTAAAATTATTGGTATTCTGGTCCAAAATGCTCCTGGTCCACTCAGTACTAGGCTGATATTTGTGTTTTGAAAGTTAATATACATTTCAGAACATTTATATATTGGAAGGGAAATATTAACATATAAAGCTTTTACAAATATATAATATTTTCCTTCAACTCCCCCCACCTCCCTTTCCCTTCTTCCTTTTGAATTCTATTGGTATCCATTTCTTTGGCTTTCTGGGAAGGCAATCCATTTAAAATGCCCTCTGTGTCTTTCCATCTCTCAATTCCCCCACCCTACTCCTTTTCTTCTCCTGTTTTCACAGCAAGATTGTATTTCTATTAGACATTTGTATAAAACATAGGCTGTGGTCTACAGCAAATGAATTTGTCAACAATTCCTAAGTGTATAGCACATGAGCCAGTGAAAAGACCATCTTTGTTGGGAGTTGGAAGAGAATGATGATTTGTACCCATCAGTAGTTCCATTTGACCAATAGTATGCATTCTATCCATGTGATTTGCTGTGGGTGGGTATGTGTTTTTGTACTTTTTTCCATCAGCAGCTTTAGTGATATGCAGGCTGGCAGATACCTATAGCGTAAAGGAGAAAGCTCAGCAAAAATCTTTTCAAGTGGCTCAGCAAGGCACAACTCCCACTGATAAAATGCAGAAAGTTGTCAGAGGCACTTTAGGAGATTAGCAAACTACTTTTAAAAGTTAGTTTTGTTTGCTTTTTCCCTCCCTCCCTCCCTCTTGAACCTCTTCAAACCCCAATTATGGCAAAAGACTAGCAATCATCAGACTTGTTTTTCATTCAAAGCCTGTAATGTGCATCTTGTGCTAAATTTGCCATCTCCAAAAGACTTAATTGGGTCTGTGAGGCAAAAGGTTAAAAAGAAGACTTTCCCCACAAGAATTCAGATTTCACCAAGAATGAGCCTAATGCAGCTATATAGTAACAACAGGAATCAATTGTAACTAGTGAATGTTTGCAGGTGGCCAATAAGGGAGAGATTTTTCTGTAGTAAGAAAAATGCTGTAGTAACTTGAATTACTACTTTGATACTTCTTGGTTTTGCCCAGAACATTATCTCCTTTTTTAACCAATTGTTCTTTAGTCCAGGAAATGCAACACTTTTTTAAAAAATGTTTGACAACAACAACAAAAAAATCATCAACAGTGTTGTTATGGTGAGCCAGCCTCTAGGGTCACGTAGGCTGATTACAGACCAGCGCTTTGGGTCGTCTCAGAGATGCCTCTGAAGTCGACCCAAAAAACCTGGCCACACAGCAACATCTGCCGGCCACCACCATCCCGCACTTACCCCATCCTGAGAGACACTCCAACCGCTTCAAAAAGGAACCACTTGGAAAGTGGTCCCTTTTCGCTAGGATGGCTCTGAGGCAGCAGCCAGCCATCTGGAAGCCTGGAGAGCACCTTACAAGTGCCTGGGAAGCTGCAAGTGGTATGCATGACATTTCACATGCTCCCCAGCCGCCCAAGACCCACTCCTTCTTCCGGTGCCATCCGGAAGCACCAGGGCGCTCTTCTTTCGGCTGGCTTTGTTCAGGGTGGCTGCAAGCTGCCCCCAAACGGCCATCTGTTATCAGCCATTGAATGCTTTTTATCAGCAATTTCCTGCATCCCAGATGGGCTATCTTTCCTGAATCAGCCCAGAATCCATCTAGACACTGCCACAATCTAGAGTTTCAGATAACTACAATACTTTCTTCTGACTCTTATGGTGATCAGAACTTGTAATCTTTATCTATATTAAGCAGAAGAAAACCAGTGTCAGCAGGAGAATAGCCTGTTATGAGTTAGAAAGAGGGTGAAGACACAGCTTTGTATTTAAAACTAGAAAGAAGAATTGTATTTGTAAGGAATAATAGTATGAATATAGAAGAAAGCACAAATACTTCTATACTGGTGCCATTTATGTATCCCTGGGACAAAGCTTACTAGTAGAGACCATCCTTTATTTTTAGGTCATTTCTTAGGAGATCTGTCCTAAGCTATGTGATTTCTCCAACTTGAAGATTTTGGTGGATATGCCAGTGCTGCTGGCATTCAAAATCTAGACTAGGGAAATTTCAAGTAGTATATCTAAGAAGTGATTGTGTGTGGTCATTTAAATGCTACCCTGATATCCCCAGCCATAACATGACAATAAGAGTCCAAAGTATCAAAGGTTAAAACTACTGTAAATCTTCTCAATTTGTTGATAAAATTGACTACTGATTTGAATTATATAGGAAATAATATAAATACAAGATGCTGATCAAATCCAAGTATATAAAAACACACTGTAATCTACTTACAGTGACTAATTTTAATGTATATACTACTATAATATAGCCGTTTAAAAAAAAACTTTTTGTACCAATAAATGTGGTACACTACAATTTAAATCACTCCCATTTCATGGATATCAAGAAATATTCTTGAGTATTTACTGAGATACTTGTAATTGGATTTTTCTGACTATATGGTTTTGTGGGTGGGCTAGTATTCATTTAATTTCTTTTTAGGTGATCAGCTTATGAGACAAACACACATATGATTCTTTTGTTGCATAATCTCACAAGCTGGAGTAGGGACTTGACAAGGCAGGATAGGGGAGACTGAGATAAAGGAGCAGAGGACCAGGTGACGACCACCCGCTGGGCTTATTGATGATGACCACTACTTCTGATGCTGGTGGGGAAAGCAGAAGAGCAGGCAGAGGTAATGGAGGTCAATCAGCTGAGAAGAGGAGGTGAGGCAGGCAAGAACAGATGCCCTGGTGAAGAGATGAAGGTCACTTTTGTCTGTTTTTTCTCCCCTTTCACCTTCACCTTTAAGGCATCCACTTTTTCATTCACCACTGGGAGTTAATGAGTAGTCAGGGGAACCATCAGTTACAACTCAAAGAAAGAGACAGTGAAGTAGGGGGAAAGGGAAAGATGCAGAAGCAGCTCCCCTGCGTGCTTGGTTTCTCTGCCACACTTATGGATTATTTTATAGTAATCTATAGTGGTACTCATAGGCATAAACTACAGGGGGCTCAGGGACTTGGACCTCCCCTAAATTTTTCTGAGTGGGGGGGCAACTAGTGAATATAAAATAGGATACAATTTAAAACCCTAAACATAAACTGCATTAAAAGGGATATAACCCATTAATGCATCCATCAGAATTATCACCAAACTTGAAATTGTCAAATGCATTAAAAAAAATAAAAACAATATATACACCACAACCAAGATATTAGCACAGTTCACTATTTGCACAAGGTAAATAATCAAAAACACCAAGCAAAGGTAATCACAAAAATAGTAATTAGAAGTATAACATTCTTTTATAGGTATGGTTATTTGGGATAACCTCATTTTCAGTAAGATAATTAATAATGGGATACCAAATTGAAATCAGTTTAGCTTCTTGAGGGACAGATACAACAGGTTCAACATAGGATGTGATTGTATACATAATGAAATAACCCCATAGCTTGCATTGGCAAAATCTAATTGAAGGTCTGGACTCAGAGATCCAGAGCGAAGCTATCACTGACCGTGCAATGGGCAATAATAAGTGAACAGTCTCAGTTTTAATTCTATCACCAGTAGGACCAGACCATTTGCCCAAGGCTTTTGATATTCAGAACATATCAGTTCTTGAATATGTTTAGTGTCTGTCAGAAAAGAAAGTATGGTCCTTAACCCTGACTGACTCCACCCACTTTCAATGTAGCAACAATTAGACTGTAAGGCCTCTGTTGGGCCTACTTGCCTGACTGAATTTAGGCTGAATTATCAATAATAAATTATAAGGATTTAAAATTTATCCAATAACATCCTAAGAATTCAACCCAGAGTGGTAAAAGGAGGAGTAGTCAATATATCTCATAACTCATTTTTAACAAATATATAATGGTGGCCACAAATCAATTTGACCTTTCGTTTTTCATAGTTGGACTTCCAACAGATATCAGGGTAATTGAAATTTCTCATGTCCCATCCACCGTGTCCCATCTCTTTGAGAACTTTGTAAACTGTTCTAGGAGTATCTCATCCAAGTCCTTTGTCTGGCTTGGTGGTCTATAGCAGACCCTCACCATAATTTCACTATTACTTCTTATTCCTTTTTATTTTTACCAGAGACTCTTTTATTTCTACCCAGGCTTAGATTCACATCTTTCCTCACAAGTATATAATTCTTGTACATATAGTGTGACTCCTCCACCTTTCCTTATTTGTCTGTCCCTTTTAAATAAGTTGTGTTCCTCAGTCTTCATATTCCAACTGTGAGTGTCATCCCACCAAGTTCCAGTAATGCTTATTACGTCATAGTCCCCTTCCAGTTCCTACTGCTTGTTTCCCATACTCTGCACATTATCAGAATCCATATTTTATGCTCCCTGAGTTTTTTGTTTCTCCATTAATGGAATTATTTTTCCATTAAGATCCTTGGGTCCAGATAGGCTACTCTGGGACTGGAATGACAGCTGCCAGAATGGAAAGACAATCCCTAGCAATAGAATTTGGGCTCTGGGACTGGAATCACAGCTCCCAGAATGGAATGATGGTCCCCAGGAAGATAATCTGTGATCTGGGGCTGGAATTACAGGACATAGAGTGGAATGACATGTCTTTGAAGTAGCAGAAGCATTCTGGTTCTATAATGACAGCTCCCAGAGTGGAATGATGATCCCTAGTAATAGAATCTTTGCTCTGGGACTGGAATGACAGGATGCAAAGTGGAAAGACAGGGAATAGGCTCAGTGCTCTGGCACTGAGACCCAGCCCCAGCCCCCCTCCCCCACAGGAAATTGGAAAGACTATGCCCCTGCTACTGTTGCCAATGTTGGGTGACAATTTCTTTGCTTGGTTAACAGCTTGAAAACAAGGTTATTGTTTTCTCGATGGTTGTAGAGTGTCCAGAGATATTCCTTTGATTTTTTTTGTTAAGTATGCTTGTGAGTTCAGGCAAGAAGAATGGCATGGAAACATTCAGACTAAGCTTCAAACAAAAACAAAGCTAACCAAAAATCTTACTGTGAAATAAATGGCATACTAGCATAAAATAATATTCAGATATCTGGGAAAAGAACAAAGGAAGAGGTGAAACAAGACTCATTGAACATTAAAGACATGACAATTTACTGGTTTGTACAACCGTTGAAGACAAATGTCTTCCTGGTTTCATTCTTTGAGACACTTCAAACTCCATTTCCATTGGAAGCAACATAAGAATTAGGGGAGGAATATTCTGACTTTGTCCTTGACTTGACTTGACTCTTAACCCCAAAGCCTGGTGCCACTGTGACATGATGATTCATTTCCTTCTCATTCTTGAAAGGTAAACAGGTTTGTTTCTAGGTGTGTGAGAAATGTGTAGTACATTTGTTTTTGCTTTGTTAGACAGCATTCTGAGTTTTCAGATATTTGTGTACTGTCTTTCAGTATAAAACATTCACAATGGCTAACAATAAAAGGAGCACAAACTGACTCATAAGCCAAAATTTGGCATGAACTTGGGCTGGTTTGGAGCCCCTGAACTGATCTTTAGGGAGGGCATCTTCACTGAACAGTGGGTTGACTGTTTTGTGGTTTTGAATTAATGCCAGATCTAAGAGCATCCATTTTAATGGGTTGTGTCTTGATGCTGTTGTATCTGGTAAATACATGCACGGAGCTTCAAATACTTCAAACTTGCTTATGTCTTTTTCATTTCATTTGGCTTCACAGAAGACAAGACCTGGACTGTGGTCCAACACAACAACACTGGACTGACTGAAGTTCAGGGGGCTAACCCAGGGAAACCGTACACCCTGAACTTCAACTACAACAGCAGTATAGAGCAGCTGGAGACAATGATAAATAGTGCTGAATACTGTGAACAGGAGGCAGCTTACCACTGCAAAAAGTCACGTCTGCTCAATACCCCAAGTAAGTGTCATAAAGCAAAATCTTTCCACCTTAACTGTTATTGATTGTGCAGCCGACACAGCCCACGCTGCAATCCCAGCAAAAAAAAAGTGGAGCAGGTGCCTCGTTGCTTCCTCGCACGCATTGAGGCCTGTGTGCTGCAAAATATTTCTTTCTCACTTGAATCAGAGTGCCTTCAAGGTGCCTTCACCAAACAAGGGGCTGGTTGCCCCCTGTTTATTGCATAAACTGACGCAGGTGTAGTTAGATCAAACAATTTCAATGGTGGCACAGCATCGTTGTTCTCAGCGACATGATGGTAGAGTTAATTAGCTACAACTGTAGCGTTCTTCCACTTCTTATTATTCTATGCTGGAAAAGAATCTGATTAAAAATAAAATCAGGGATGCATAAGCTGCTGTCCAATAGGCAAGGGGTTTACTGCTGCCCAGAAGGCTGGAACATGTATCCTAGCATCCTAAACTTGAAATATGTAACTCAGTTGTCTGTACAGATTAAAGCTGTGGTGATTAGGGCTAGTTGATCATTGCGATGCTTGGAATTTTGAAACATACGCATAGGACAGAGACAAAAGATTGGACTAATGGCTCCTGTTGTCGCAATGGCCTTTATGTGTCCCTTGGATGAACCTCTGCTGTCTTAACTGACGAGTTTTTTTCCTAGGAATTGCATAAAAGGAGGGGTCATCTTACATTTGCACAGAAGTTACAATTACATCCAGTGATATTTTGGGGGAGGTGTATAACATTTTACATGCAGGGTTGTCTTCCTTTTCAGTAGTGTAATACAGAAGGGTCAAAGTGGGTTTTTTTAAAAACTCTTGTAGAGATAAAAGTGAAAATATCTTAAAGATCTCTCGGCTTGGCTTCGCGAACGAAGATTTAAGAAGGGTGCAATAGTCCACGTTTGCTGCAGGCTCGCTGGTGGCTGACAAGACCAATGAGGGACAGGCAGGTCCGGCCACAGCGGCTGCAGGGAAAAGTCTGATTTAGGGTTGGTCCTGTAGCAGTGCGATTCTTCCTCAATCTCCTTTTGTCCTCAAGACCAGCTATGCATGTGTTCTCAAAGGAAGAGACAGCCTGGTGGATGGTGTGCCTCCATGCTTTGCGATCTGAGGCTAGGTCAGACCACTGGTGATGGTTGATGTGACAGGTGCTAAGGGATTTCTTCAAGGAGTCCTTGTACCTCTTCTTTGGTGCCCCTCTATTTCGATGGCCGGTGGAGAGTTCGCCATACAGAGCAATCTTGGGAAGGCGGTGGTTTTCCATCCTAGAAATATGCCCTGCCCAGCGCAGCTGCATCTTCAACAGCAGTGCCTCGATGCTGGTAACCTCTGCCCGCTTGAGGACTTCAAGATACTGAAAGGAAAGTCATCCCAGTGGAGCAGCCAGTCTGTATCTATTACCGTTTTTGCACACAGCTTACCTCGCAGTCACAATCCTGTTCCCTCCGCAGCGTCCGGTCAGATTTCCCACCATCTGTGCCGGAGTTACAGGAAGTGCCGCAGCATCTGCGTAGCAAACGTAAACTGGGTTTTAGCGGTTTACGTTTGCTATGCAAAAGCTGCGGCACTTCCTGTAACTCCGGCGCAGATGGTGCAAAATCCGACCGGACGCTGCTGAGGGAACAAGATTGTGACTGCGAGGTTAGCTGTGTGCGAAAACGGCCCCCATCTGCAGATACTTGAATTCATGGATCAGGGTCACATATGCACTGAACAGATGGTTTTGCAAACTTGGAGGGGCCCCTAGGTTTGCAAAAAAAATCTGTCTTTTTAAAAATTGGGGTTTTTAAATTCTACCACAAATAAAAGAGCGTTCTCTGTTAGCACAGAGAAGGCACCTAACTCAGGGGGCACAGCAGACTAGGAGCCATATTGGGCCTGGGCCCAGTGGAGGTGGTACAGGAGCCATGCTAGACCTGATGGGAGTAGCACAGCAGTCCTGGAGCCACAGCAGATCCAGCAAGAAAGTGTGGGTTGATGTGATTCCCCCACATCCCCCACTTTCACATCCCCCCCGCCCAAGTCAGGAAGAAAGTCTTTACCACAACCACCTCCTACCAAGCCAGCAGTCATCTCTGCCTGCCTTCCTACCTGCCTGTTGGAAGGCAGGTGAGGAGAGCAGCAAGGGTGGGGAGGTGAGTGAATGCTAAGGGAGGGGAGGGCAGTCGAGTGTCAGGGCTGGGGGCAGAGCCAGATTAGCCCAGTAGGCCAAGTAGGCAGCGACCTAGAGACCTCCACACCTTTAAGGGCCCCGGGCCAGCCCCCCCCCCCCCGTTTGTTCTGTCTGGATATTATATTCTTTGCCTCTCTACTCAATCTGGGTCTGGAGACCAATTCACTCTCTTCCCATGCTCTCTCCCCTTCTCAATTCACTGCTTTCCCTCCTCGGCCACCACCTCTCCCCGCCTCCTTCCACTTCAGCTTCAGCTTTCCCACCCTTCCGATTCACTTTCTCCCCACCTTCCCTCCCCGCCTGAGTCTGGTAAGAGCCTGGCAGAGGGGCAAGGAAAGACTAGACCCACTGAACAGATGGAAATCTTCATCCTGCCACTAGGGCCACATAGGAGAAAGTAATTTTAAAATTATGATGGGAGGGAGGTTTAATGATGACAATTATAATTTGAGAAGCATTTTAAAGTAGATGCTGAGCTGATATAATTCAGTACACCTTCCAGTGATGTCAGGGGGTGTGGCATATGCAAATCACAAATCCTCCTATGCTGACGTACTTGCTGTATAACAGGGAGAGGAAGCACAGTTTGATCATATTCCAGGAGCTGCTGTTGTCGTAGCGCATGAGATTTAAGGCCAGCGCAACATGTGAATGGCAGTTGTCGCAGCAGAGGTTGTGCATACGATGCTTGTACTCCTCAGAGGCATCGTGGACTGCTGTATCCCAAGCATTGGGGCCACAGGAATATACTTTATTTGGATCTAGCTTCCAATACTTGACAGGCTTCCCAAAAGCCATGTTGTCTTCAGAGACATAATAAGGCCCTGCAAAGTCTCGTATGATTCCAGCTGATGTACAAATGCCCATGTGACCAATGATGGGGAAGAGCCAGGTGAGCACGGGGATGGGCGTCCACACCACGCAGTAGGGGAAGCGGCAGCGCTCGGGGTCCACGCCGGCCCCCGCGCCGCCGCCGCCGACACCCATCCGGACCACCGCGGGGAACTGCCGCATATGCAAATGAGTTGTGCTCATGAGCTCTGGCACCTCTCTTTCTATGAAATGACCCCTGAATATATGCAAAATCAGTCTGTGAATATGACAAGGATGAGAGAAACAGCCTAGATAGGGGGGAAAAAAAACTTCATTTAAATATGAAGAAAAGGCAATTATATTTTAATTAAAAAAATCCAATCAGCCCAATCCCACCCCACATCCAGAAAAGCAAAGGCGCTGCATGCTCACACTGTTAAAAAATCAGCACAACTTGTCCTAACTAAGGGAGCAGGAGAGAAGCAGCACTCCACCATGTTCAGTGAATGTCAAGGGTGGAGTTAGATAAGGAAAACAGGAAGGGTGGCGGGTGAATGAAATGCCAAGGGTAGGGGTAGGTGAGGAAAGCTACAAGGGTTGGGCAAACTGATAGAAAACATTGGGGGAGGGAAGTGATAGGGTAGGCTGGTAGATAAGGGGAATGGGAGAAAGGGGGGGGGAAATTGGGGAGTAGGTTGACAAAGAGGGGAAGGGTGGTGGCAAAAGAGATGGGATAGGTTAACAGATAAGGGGAAGGGAGAAAGAGGGGGAAGGACATTAAAAAGGGGGGAAGAAGGAAGGAACTAAAGAGGGGGAAGGGATGCACCCTCTCCACAAGTTTTTTTTCTCGGTCTCCGCTTGTGCTAGTCGTAAGAACATAAGAGAAGCCATGTTGGATCAGGCCAATGGCCCATCCAGTCCAACACTCTGTGTCACACAGTGGCCCAAAAGATTTATATATATATACACACTGTGGCTAATAGCCACTGATGGGCCTCTGCTCCATATTTTGGTCTAACCCCCATATAGTCTATTGCCGTAAAATAAAAAGATGGGGTGGAGCTTGCCATTCTTCTTGTTGTGCGATCCTAATGGTAACTCATGCAGATTGTGAAGAGCAGCAGGATTTATCCAAATTGGGTGAGTGGTCAACAATATAGCAATGAAATTCAGTATAGAGAACTAAAAGACGATGCAGGTTGGAACAAAAATTTGGATCTTTAAAGGATATGCTTATGGTGTCTGAACTGGCCAAAACTGAGAGGGAAAGAGATCTCAGGATTGTAGAGGACAGTACGACGAACATATCAGGTAATTCTGCAGAAGCAGAAAAGGGCAAATATTCAATGCTGGGGATTTGGGGGAACTAAAAATAAAAATGACTCTATGGTGTGGCCTCATTAGAGGTGTATAGTTTGGGTTGTCATAGCTCAAAAAAAGATGGAAGAGATGTGGAAGAAGGCAACCAGCTTGATGAAGCGGTTGGAGCACCTTTCCTAGAGGAAAGACTAGGATGGGTATGAGCCAGGAAAATGGTTGTTTGTGAACTCCCACAAACCATGAACCTCCACAAACCTTTCCATTTAATGAACTGGTTGATGGTTTGTGAAGTTCATGGCATGGTAGAATGCCCCCCCCCCTGCAGGCTAGAAATGCCAAACCTGCAGTGAGTCTCCAACTGACTCTCCTCTACTTGTCCATCAAGTTTGGTGAGGATTGGATTTAGGGAGTGTGAATTACAACCCTCCCCCCAAAGCAGGTGCTCTCAGGAAAGTGCTCTTTGGGGAAAGCACAGCTGCAGACCACCTGGAAGCTAGAGAGATCACTCCCTAGGATGCCCTTTTACCTGCCCTCCCAATCTGGTGAGTATTGGCGAGGTGTGTGTGTTAAGTATCAGCCCTCCCAAAGCAGGTGCTCTCAGGAAAGTGCTCTCTCGGTAAATCACAGCCAGGCCCAGCTCACCCACTAGGCAAATGAGGCTATCCTTGAGGATGTGCCTTTTTGCCATAGATATAACAGCTCCAACAAATGGCAGTAGTTATTATTTGTTGGAGGGATCCATTCAAGACATCTATCCAGATATTCACTAAACTGTTACAGTTCTCTCTCTTAAAGTTCCTATGTGGTCTTAGAAAAGAACTGATAACTGATGTTTGGATCCCTAGCTCAAGGATTACAGGTTGATGCTGACTGTGTGGGAAAGCTTCACTGAGAACACACATGGATATAGTCAAGGGCTGACTTCTTCAGTCAGATGAAACAAATGCTAAATCACAGTTGGACTGGCTAGTCCATGCTGCTGATCTGAAGGTCTTCAGCATTGAAAACAAGATGCAAGCCCCGTCGACAAGTGCCTCATCGTCGTTATCATTAACCGCGAATGTCCAATTTCCATGGTGGCCGTTAAAGTCACCAGCACATACAGAAGGAGGAGGGTAGATAAGACTTGTGTTGGCCACGAAACTGCATCCTAACGTTCGATTACTTAGCCCAAGGTAAGTTGTGTGGACTCTGGAAACTGCAAGCTTTCTGAGTCACTTTGTCCTTGGTTGTAAGCCTCCTCCTTCGGTGGTTTTCAAACAGAGGCTAGATGGCCACCTGACAACAATGCTGATTCTGTGAACTTAGGCAGGTCCCGAGAGGGAGGGCAGGAAGGGCTGCTTCAATGCTTAGTTCTCCTGGCCCTTTCTCACATGCCCAGGGAAATGTTTATTACCACTTTGCGGTCAGGTTAGCGGTTTTCTCTGGGCCAGTTTGGCCGGGGCTCCTGAAGGGTTTTGTTTGTTGGTTTGTTTTGCCATCTTCTGGGCATGGAGCAGGGGGTAACTGGGGTCGTGAGGGTAGGTATTTATGAATTTCCTGAACTGACCCTGGAGGTCCCCTTCCAACTCTGTGATTTTATGAAACCCTGGAACAATGTCTTTCTATGATTCTGAATGCATCCTTGCACTCCTCGGTTAAGTTAGGAGAAAATCCCTGCTACTTTGGTATTCTGGGGTTTTACGTCTTCTAGGCCATCTTCATCTAGGTCGTGTGCGTGGGTAAAATGATGCCAGGTCACAGCTGACATTGTAACCCTGTAGGGTTTTCAAGACAAGAGACTAGCAGAAGTGGTTTGCTATTGTTTTCCCCAGCATAGTCACCCTGAGATTCCTTGGTAGTCTCCCATTTAAATACTAACCAGGGCTGACCCTGCTTAGTCTGTGAGAGCTGATGAGATCAGGCTAGCCTGGGCCATCCAGATCTGGGCTTCTGCTGCATTAGGATAAAGTCTATTTCCACTTACTATACTTTCCTCAGCTTCACCCAGCACAGACCTATACTTTTGAACTATCAGCTGCTGAAATACGTAATGGTTTTGCTCACATTCTGCTTGCCTGTTGTAATTAGAGTTGATTTCTTTACTTATTTTTGGTCAAGCAGTCCAGCAGTTTGTGAACTGTTAAGGCCTCTGCAATAGGTTGCTTTCTACTTATTCAGACAATGCAGTAAGTGCAATCAGTGGCATTTCACACATACATATTGTCACCTAGCCTGATGGGTGTCCTAGTTTTGATCCCCACAGACCTGTCCTTGTTGTGCACTGCTCAAAACCAGTTTCAATAAAGAGTGAGTAAGCCAGTCCATTAATTGTTTATAAATAAACTCTGGAAGTTTTTTTTTTTTTTTTTAAGATGGTGTTTGTTTAAGTCCTTATTACCAATGTTATTTCATGTATGGCCATTTTTGCAGAGCCTCATGGGAGTCACGGCCCCACCCACATCATTTAAGTACTAGATCCAAGCATTCATCCGTAAGCCTGGGGAGAGTACTGTGTAGCAGATTTCAAGTACTGTGTAGGTAAAAGTGAACTGCAGGGCAAAATGAAATTAAATTCCACAATCACGTTTAGGGTACAGCTGCTTGGGTTAGATGGCAGCCAGGCAAGGAGATCAGAAGCTCAACTAGAAAGAAACACTGTATGGTCACAACGATTGTGTGTTTACTTGCCTGATACGTTTGCCATGAAATTTTCAGAACCTCCAGTTGCAATTCTCACCTCTTTATTGGCTCAGAAATAGCAGTGGCTCCTCATGCTTAAGAGGGGTTGAATGGAGTGTCGAAAAGAAGTCTCAGTTTACTTTTCATAATTAGAAAGTATTGTCTTACACATTTATCTCCCATCTTGACATATTTATTGCTTTAACAGATTATCCCCTTTATTTAAATCCATACAACTGTTGACCCTATACACTGGTTATCCCTGTTTAGTCTCCACACATCTTAAAACATCTTCATTATGTTATATGCTAATTTGCTATTCAGCCTCTGTGTATAAGTCTGAATGTTTTTCCTTCCATTTAATTTTATCTGAAATGGTATAATGCGCACAAGAGCTCATACCCTGAATAAAACTTCATTGGTCTTAAAAGTTCCAGTGGACTCTGACTTTATTATAGCGGCTCACATAGTGAGATACCAATGCAGAGCTTTTCCGAAAATTGAAGATGATGTGGTGCTATTACTGAAGAGTGCTAAGTTGCAGTTATCTTCAGCCGCACGATATATTTTACTTTGTGTTCGCCCATATATTTCTCTCAGATACACAGAAGAGCTCATTTTAAATTATTTGTTACGTTTCTTCTGCCACCAGGCTCTAGCGTATTGGCATAATTTGAAGAACAGTAGGTCAGATATATCTATTTACTTTGACTTCTGTATTTCAGCTGGCAGTGCAATGCATGCTGCTTCACATCACCTGCTGGCAGCTGTTGTTTGGCATCCCACAACCTCCACCTGTACACAGTTTTTGATACATAGATAGACTCTGGGAATTGACGAATTTCACAATATGATAAGCAGAAACAGGACAAGAACAAGACATATTTTCCCTTGTACCATGTGAGTCTTTTTTACTGTAGCCAGTGAAAGGAGTGTAAGGATTGTCAGCTCTTGTCAAAACAACACTCCCATTCCACATTGACTCCTTAAGATTGCCATCATAAATGTATTTATTTGGAAATAGTTAATGTGATCCCACCTATATGCCTTGTTCATACACATGCTTTGTGGAGGGCAAAGCAAGGCTGCACCACACCATGAGCATCCCTCAATAACACTTGGCACGTCTGACACTGTGGCAGTCTATAAATCCTTTGCCAGGCTTGGCACACAAAATGGAGGCTGACAGCCCTTTGGTCAAGCTGATCCAGCTTCCGAACATGCTGTGACTCCAAGCCGCAGCACATACCAGCATTAAGCAAACAAAGATATGCATAAAAATCACTTTGTCTCTGACTGCAATGTCACTGAGCACAGGAGATGACACACCCACAGCTAATTTTATTTTCTTTATTTATTTACCTTACATTTATATCCCACAGACTTAGGGCAGCTAACCATCAAGTCACATCTAAAAAACAATACAGTGCTAAAATCACTAAAATCATTAAAATACAAACATAGTGGTGCTACTCAAGAATAACAGGTGAATTTCAAAACATTCTTCAGAAAGCAACGGACGTCGGGAGGCCCCAGTGCAAGCGCGGCAGGCCTCCCCGAGCTCCACCAGACAGCGCAACATCGGGAGGCCCCCGCAGAAGTGCAGCAGGCCTCCCCGAGCCCCGCCAGACACCCAGACGTCGGGAGGCCCCCACGTAAGCGTGGCTGGTCTCCCTGAGCCCCACCAGGCAGCGGGGGGAAGTCAATGAGACCGAGCCGGAATGCTGCCTGGGCCAGCCAGAACGCTTCCCGGCCCAGCCAAAACAGTGTTCCAGTGTGTTCCGGTTCAAAAACAGCCCTGGCTGGATCCATAGTGTAATCTGAAAAATTTAAGATGTATATATTATATGAAACATATTGAAGTAATCTCTCAGGCTGCTTCCAAAACATTAAATCTCTAAGAATTGAATGTTGTAATGAAATTGGGATACACACACACAAAGAATATAGTTATTCTTTTTAGGATGTCCTACACCGATTAAAGAGAGAGACTGCCAAGGAAATAAAAACTTACCATCGGTTTAATAGCACCAGGATGTCAATTTTATTAATTTTACTAATTTTATTAATTTTAGAATTTTAATTAATTTGTTAAATTAGTTATCACTTCGAACATTATTGTACTCAATGTATTAATTGAATGTTGTTAGCCGCCCTGAGCCTGCTTCGGTGGGGAGGGCGGGATACAAATAAAATGATGAATGAATGAATGAATGAATGATATTATGCTCTTGAACCTGCCCCAAACCATGTTATCTAGTAGTTTGACGAACAGAGAGTCCATAGTCTCTAGATTCTAATAATTTGTCATTGATTCCAGAAAAGTGCTTTAAGCAGTATGAAGCTTCCATGTTTTTAATGCTGATACAAGATAGAATTAAAGCTAATTCTAAGCAGCCAACAGTGAGGAACACCTAGTAATTGTGGGTGGCAACAGAAATCCAGTTATTAGTGGAGAAATGCCCAGATTACACACTACCATCACAGTTAGTACTAATTAACACCTAATTAGCACTTGGGAGACAGAATAAAAGACAACAATTACGTTTATAAGTCAAAACTGAAAACATTTATGAAAGGCACTATACTATGCCTTTTTAAATCTGATACTTGATCATTTGCCAGTTGGTATTAGGAAGCATTTTTTCCTCTTAGGCTATAATTAGGATAGCTGTTCTTCTGGAACCATTAAAGGAAAATGAAGGTGTTACATCAAAAGGGTGTCTCGCTCCTGATCTGCTAGTTTCTGGTTTAAATTCAGCAACCTTTCCTTCTTATTTGCTTGCTGGTCCAAGAATTTAGCCTCAGAATTGTTTAGCTCACAAGAAGAAAATTAACTCAAATGAGACCTGATCCATATGTGATCTGATAAATCAATTTATAGCATGAATGCAACACGAGTGACATGGAAGTACAAATAACAAGCAAACCATGATTTGGCACAAGTCTATTTTGCCACGCCTTTTGGACTCCATTTCAAAAGATAATTTCCATGTGAACATTCCCAGATACCATTCATTGCCATTTCAAGAGATGTGGCTTTGTCATAAAACAATGGGGACCATGGCCTCCTGTCTTTTGAAAATGGTTGATGGATGCCAGGTACATTTTCTACAGTACAATTATTACTTGGGTAATTAGAGACTTCATTTCGAGGATGACGGACTGCGAGCCTGTTATCCATTATGCCACCACATTTCTTCCTCCGGACAGATTGGCAACAGTGACATTTCTTCACATTGGGTAGGGGGGGGTTTCTATATTTAGAATATCCAGAAAAAGAAATGTTGGAGTACAGGTATTGCTGAATGAGGACAGGACAGGTTAAACTGCAAACAGTATAACTCTGGTGCAATTAAGAAGAAGAAGATATTGGATTTATATCCCGCCCTCCACTCCGAAGAGTCTCAGAGCGGCTCACAATCTCCTTTCCCTTCCTCCCCCACAACAGACACCCTGTGAGGTGGGTGGGGCTGGAGAGGGCTCTCACAGCAGCTGCCCTTTCAAGGACAACCTCTGCCAGAGCTATGGCTGACCCAAGGCCATGCCAGCAGGTGCAAGTGGAGGAGTGGGGAATCAAACCCGGTTCTCCCAGATAAGAGTCTGCACACTTAACCACTACACCAAACTGTTCTGCCCATTATAACTGGTTTTTCAGATGACTCAACTGACTGTGCAAACACTTAAAATGTTATACTTAGGTGATTGTAAATCCATCTGTATGCAGGTAAAACGTACCGTATTTTATATCAAACATATTATATCAAGCCTGTCTTCCATCATGGAATCCAGGTAATAAACATTAGATTGCCACGAAGTCCCCCACCCAGGCCCCCCATCTAGAGCTATCAGCCTGACTTCAGTAAAATTGCAGGATCATGTGCCTTCCAACTATATCCTGAAATCTAGACAATGCACTCCAGATTAAAGTGTGCCATGAAGTGGGAAGGGCATAATAGTTCATAAATGATTTGGAGTTGGGAGTGAGCAGTGAAGTGGCCAAGTTTGCAGATGACACTAAATTGTTCAGGGTGGTAAGAACCAGAGAGGATTGTGAGGAACTCCAAAGGGATCTGTTGAGGCTGGGTGAGTGGGCGTCAATGTGGCAGATGAGATTCAATGTGGCCAAGTGCAAAGTAATGCACATTGGGGCCAAGAATCCCAGCTACAAATACAAGTTGATGGAGTGTGAACTGGAAGAGACTGACCAAGAGAGATATCTTGGGGTCGTGGTAGATAACTCACTGAAAATGTCAAGACAGTGTGAGATTGCAATAAAAAAGGCCAATGCCATGCTGGGAATTATTAGGAAGGGAACTGAAAACAAATCAGCCAGTATCATAATGCCCCTGTATAAATTGGAATACTGTGTGCAATTCTGGTCGCCGCACCTCAAGAAGGATATTATAGCATTGTGAAAAGTGCAGAAAAGGGCAACTAGAATGATTAAAAGGTTGGAACACTTTCCGTATGAAGAAAGGTTAAAACGCTTGGGGCTCTTTAGCTTGGAGAAACGTCGACTGTGGGGTGACATGATAGAGGTTTACAAGAGTATGCATGGGATGGAGAAAGTAGAGAAAGAAGTACTTTTCTCCGTTTCTCACAATACAAGAACTCGTGGGCATTCGATGAAATTGCTGAGCAGTCAGGTTAAAACGGATAAAAGGAAGTACTTCTTCAACCAAAGGGTGATTAACATGTGGAATTCCCTGCCACAGGAGGGGGTGGCAGCCACAAGCATAGCCACCTTCAAGAGGGGGTTAGATAAAAATATGGAGCAGAGGTCCATCAGTGGCTATTAGCCACAGTGTGTATATATATGTGTTTTTGTGTATATAATTTTTTTGGCCACTGTGTGACACAGAGTGTTGCACTGGATGCGCCATTGGCCTGATCCAACATGGCTTCTCTTATGTTCTAATAGGGACTGTAGGAGATACGTTACTTATCCTGTCCCTGCTTTCTTGAAATGCAAATTCTTGCTAATTTTCTTTTACAAAACTACATCTTATTTTCTTCTTGGTTCTTTCGGCATTCCTCTTGCCACCAATTTGGCCATTTCCAGGTTATCTTGCTTTGTTTCTCCCATGTCCCCTGTACCAATATGTATAATTGCATTCATTTAGCTAGCTCTATATTTATAACCTACCTTTCTTTCAAGAAGCTCAGTGTGGGGAACTTGAGTTTCCTCTTTTGTTCTCACAATAACCCTATGAGATAAATTAGCCTGTGAGTGACTGACTGACCCAAGGTCACCTGATCAGCTTCTTGGCTGAGTGGGGGTTTAAACCAAGGTTTCTACCAGTGCTGTCCTAAACAGCATTATACCCTTTTAAGCCCTTTACATCAGAGGGCTTAGAAGGGTGCATTGCATTGTGAGGTTTCAGTTTAACACACTAACCCTGGGGCTCAAGTCTTTGGCTGGATTCAGATTGGCAGCTCACAGCAGTGGCCTCTTGGCTAAAAAAAGCAGCAAATTTTGAGACATCTTGCTGCAAGCAGACAACAGAGGCATGGGCTGTGTGCAACCGGAGGAGCAGTTGCACCACTCGTGTGCAAGTGCTTGAGCAGTTTGTCACTGGGAAGTACACAGTAGCTTTTTGAAGTAGAGCTGAGGTGGCAGGAGATGAGGTGGATGTGCTTGAAGTTCACAGCCCAGATGTGCACGTGTATACTCGCTTTGTAAATCCCGGGCTGGCGGTGGCTGTGTTGGGTCAAATTGCCCATCTGAATGGAGCCTTTGTCAAGTTTTCACCTTCCGTTTGATTCATGCTTTAATATTTACTCCACTTTTGGGGTGGTTATTTTTAGCCGCTGTAGCTGTGAAAACAAATTATTCTTGTTTTCCATTATTTGCACCCCTGGTTGTAAAGGAAAAAAAAATAAATGGACAGATTCAGATTAAAGATCCGTCAGCAATTTTGCTAAACTAAATCTCTTCTCAAATTTTATAGTTCCAAATAATCTGTTTTTGTTTCCACGGTGAAACCCTTCCACCCAATGGGGCTCATGATAGCTTTCAGCACATTTTATCTTGTATTTGGTTTACAAGTGCCTGAAAAAATCCAGAGTTTCAGTATTATTGTTTAGCTGCTGACAAATGGGTTTCCCCTGCAGCAAGGAAACAGTATCCTTAAAGATACAGCCACATTTCTCTCCATCAGCTAGATGTAGGTAACTTCTTAAGGGTGCAACAGGATTTTTATGAATATATATAAAATGTTCAAAAGAGGAATTACAGTTCAGCAGTGGTTTGCAAGCACATTTGTTCCGAACTTCGCTTTCCTCTGCTTGTGTGATTTCTGCCCAGCCCTACAGTATTTATACTGGGAGCTGAATTAGCATTGCTGCAATATTCAGTCAACCAATTTTGTTTCCCTGATTCTTAACATCTAGCTTAGGATGCCTGAAAATTCAAAGTATGCTGAAGGAATTCCTGTTCTTTTTTGTTTTGTTGTGTGATAGATTTGTATTTAGACTAATTTTCATGGGTAATAGTTTTTAGAACAGCTATCAGCCATCAACCTAGTAATATATGCCAATGCTACTTTTAATATGAAGCTGCCAAATATTAGAAATAGTGAATAATTTATTCTTTACCATTGACCTATGATATTGTGCCAAAAGGTGTTTTTTTAAGTCAAGTTCAAGACCTTTAATGGCATAATAAAACAATAAATAAAAATACAAACAGGAACTAAAATGAAAGAAGCAATTAAGACAATGTCACTGAGAAAGAAAAAAAATACTAAAAACAGAATTAATCAAATACTCATTGCCTTTTTCTAGATATAGGGTAACCCTTATACAGTACAATAGCCAAACACTCAGTCACTATTGCAGTCAAATTAGCAGATTTATCAGCAAGTAAATACTGGGTCCCTGTGGGGCAGAGTGGTAAAGCAGCAGTACTGCAGTACTGCGGTCTGAACTCTCTGCTCACGTCACGACCTGAGTTCGATTCTGGCAGAAACTGGATTTAGGTAGCCGGAAACGACTACATCCCCGGAAACGATCAAAAACATCCCCGGAAACGATCCCTTCCCAATGTTGCCAGCATGATGATGTCACTCACAAGTGATGTCATCGTATCAGCAATGTCGTGAGCCGGCCACTCTAGGAGCATCTGGGAAAACTTTATGGTTTTCTACAGAGTTTTCCTCCCAAATTGCTAGTGTGTCTGGGAAAACCATAGTGTTTTCCTGGAAGCTCCTAGAGTGGCTGGTGCATGATGTCCCCAGCGTGATGATGTCACTTGTGAGTGACATCATCGTGCCATGTGCGCTATGTATGCACAAAAAAAAGTCCCCCACTGGAGGCTGCGGAGGAATTGGCAACCCTAAGAGTAAGTGTAGCATAATAGTGAGAGTACTAGACTAGGATCTAGGAGACCCAGGTTTGAATCCCAGGTAAAGGTCCCATGGTGACCTTGAGCTTATCATTCTCTCTCACCATAACCTGCCTCACAGAATTGCTGTTGTGAGGACAAAATAGTGAAAAGGAGAATGATGTAAGCCATTCTAATTAAGAAGAGTAAGACATAAAATCTTTATGATATGATCGCTATTTTGTAAAAGTCATGAAAAGGAAAAACACCTCAAATGGGAGACACATTTGAACTCAATTATTTGTCTACTTTACAAAATATTTTAACAGATATTCTGTTTTAATTTTTTGTCTCACTGAGTAATAATTGGCAAGATATGACTTAGCACTAAATATGTGTGCAATTTGAGAAAATTTTAAAAGAAACTTACCAGCAAGGTGGTCTGATTTTTTAACAGTGTTCCCTCTAAGCTGAGTTAGTGTGAGCTAGCTCACGGGTTTTTAGCCTCCAGCTCACGCATTTTTGTCTTAGTTCAGGAAGGATGACCCCAGAGCACACTAATTTATGCAGTAGCTCACAACTTTAATGCCAGTAGCTCACAAAGCAGAATTTTTCTTCACAAGATGCTGCAGCTTAGAGGGAACATAGCTTGGAAAAGGTGCATCTTTTGCCTTTTCCTTTACTGCCCCCTCCCCCTGCAAAATCTAAAATATTCCACAACAAGTATCTCATTTGTTTGCTCCTGGGTGATACTGTCATTTGACTTTAGAGACGCCTTCACAAAAAATGCAATATTTGATATATGAGGAAGCCGGTGACAGAATGCAGTAAGAAAATAAATGCGGAAGGTCTCCTGAGGCAAATAAATCCTGTGAGTTTTACTGTATACGGAAAACATCTTGCCTAATGTGCAAATAGCTCTTCCCAAAAGTTTTGTTTATTGGGGGGGGGGGAGTGGGAGTGATGGAGAAGTTGTTTAAGTGTAGAAAGTATCATGACTGAGATTTCGGACTTTTAAATAGTATTAAACCAAAGACATTTCTGTCTAATTTCTTGGTACAAAACAGTGCCCTCTCTGAGGGTTAACAGTAACATCCTGGAAATAGGGTGGACAATGGGTCTGGAGAAAAAAATGCCCTAGCCCTTTAATATAGGTTCCGGGGCATGTTGTTTACCAGGTGATATTATTTACCTCCATACCTGCCAATTTCCACTCCTTAAATTTCTATTAAGCTTGTGAACTTTGAAAGAAGATCTTTGACTTAAATTCCTATGAGTAAAGAGAGATCAAATTCTAAATGGGAAGAAGTTGGAGGAGCTCATCCTTGGCCCATCCCTGTGGGCCAAGGGAAGCCATGAGTTTGCTGAGTGGGTCAAAAAAACTCTGGAACCTAAAAAGGTGTCATAATCCATGAAATTGTTCACCTTGCAATCTCAGATAATGTAAGAAGAGAGTGCCAATCCAATCTAGTTCTTGTTCCAAAAGTCTGTTTTTAAATGGACGTGAAACAAGGACTACTACAGCCGTCTCTATTTTCTTTATTTTATGCATGGAAATTTTATATATGGGATATGCATTGATGAAGGGCTGTGGAATTTACTGCTAAGGGAGGAAAAGGAGAATGTGAAGAGAAGAGACTTGGGACCAGACATTTTGAAGCAATAGGTCTGAAACTAAAAGAACAAAGAGAAAGCTGTGCGGTACGCATTGAGGATTCCCAACCTGACTCCATTGCAGGCAGGAAGGAAGGAAGGAATGAGGATTTATACTCCACCCTTCACTTAGAGTGGCTTACAATCTCCATCTCTTTCTCTCCCCACAACAGATACCCTGTGAGGTAGGTGTGGCTGAGAGCTCTTTCAAGAATTGCTCTTGAGGGAACAGCTCTGTGAGAACTGTGGCTGTCCCAAGGACACCCAGCAGCTGCATGTGGAGAAGTAGGGAATCAAACACAATTCTTCCAGTTTAGAGTCCATGCACTTAACCACTACACCAAACTGGCTCTTTATTTATTTATTTTTTGAAGGGCTTCTCAGGTGACTTGGATCTAGACATGATAGGGGGATACCTGGCTGCTACCAAACCCATTCTCCAATAGTCCTATTGATGGTATGCAGAAATCCTTTTCAGTTAATTTATAGGCTAACCCCTGCTTGTGTGTTGGTTAGTTTGAGATATGCATACCACTTTTTCCTCTCTTTGCAGGGGGAGGCGTGGGGTTTAAAATATTTGAGAGTCTAAAGAAGAAAGTGCACAGAAATTACCTTGCTGTGCTTTGGGTTTTTTTTCTTTTTCTTTTAGCCTTTTATGGAATATCTTAGAACACAATAGACACATTTTATTAAAAATGATTTTGGAGTGATATGAATCCTGCCAAGGAACTAGAAAGTCTTTGGAGGTGAGAAACAACACATGACTTTGTTTTTTATTTTGTTTTGTTTTTTAAAATCCTTTAGGGATTTGTGTTTAATCTCTGCAAGATTAGGCAGATTGAGGATAAAAATAAGGAAAGACTTTGGCGTTTGAGTTTGTTCCCAACTCTTTTATTCAAGAGGGATTCAAATCTTAATGGAGAAACATTTAGCCTCGAAGCACTTTTAGCCTATATATATAGCATATAGGCTAGAAGTGATCATATATAGCTAAACGTAGTCATATATAGCAACACTGACACCAAGGACAAAATCTATGTTCCTCTAGTCCTAAATCCAACATTATCTCAATATTTGATGCAGTGTTTATTTTTCTTGGCCATGTACCTTTGTAGACCACCTTTAAGTACACCCAGATAATTTGTGATGTGTTGTAATGGTGATATGAAAGGTAGCAGACAAGTTTAGTTAAGAGGGTGAATTGCTTCTCAGTGAGCATCCCCAGAACTAAAAAAATCCACATCAGTGAATATTTTGAAGCCTGCAAACTTTGAAAACTTTAAAATTTGTCGTTTTAAGAGTTTAAACACAACATCCAGCAGCCTTCCAAAACTCACAAACCTGATTCAAACCACAAACTGATCCACAAACCCCATGAACCCAGTCAGCTCACGTACAAATTGAATATCCTCAGATCCAGATTAGGACACGTAAGAGAGATATCAAATGTCTGTCACAAACTTTAAAGCAAAGAGGGTAGCACAATACCTCAAAAAAGATATTGTAGCATTGGAAAAAGTGCAGAAAAGGGCAACTAGAATGTTTAAAGGGGTGGAAAACTTTCCTTATGAAGAAAGGTTAAAACGTTTGGGGCTCTATAGCTTGGAGAAATGTCAACTGAGGGGTGAAATGATAGAGGTTTACAAGATTATGCATGGGATAGAGAAGGTAGAGAAAGAAGTACTTTTCTCCCTTTCTCACAATATGAGAACTCAGAAACATTCAATGGAATTGCTGAGCAGTCAGGTTAGAATGGATAAAAGGAAGTACTTCTTCACCCAAAGGGTGATTAACACATGGAATTCACTGCCACAGGAGGTGGTGGCGGCTTCAAGCATAGCCAGCTTCAAGAGGGGATTGGATAAGCATATGGAGCAGAGGTCCATCAGTGGCTATTATTGCATTGCTAGTAAGTGACCTGTGAAAATGTAAGTAGTTCTTAATTGTTATTTTTTGTTAAGTGCTATACTGAAATCTAAAATATTATACAAACATAAATGAACACAGCAAGAGTAAGGGAGAAACCAAAACATTTATGTTCAGGGCTTTTTTTGAGCAGGAACGCAGTTCCGGCTGGCTTTGTGTCAGAGGATGTGGTCTAATATGCAAATCAGTCCCTGCTGGGCTTTTTCTACAAAAAAACCCTATGTAAAACAATGGTGAAATCAGGGTGTGGCCTAATAGGCAAATGAGTTCCTGCTGGGCTTGTTCTACAAACAAAGCCCTGTTTATACTTAAGAGTACCATGTTTTAGAATACTTGTGCTACGCTGCACTTACTTAAACAGAAGGACATTGTGAAAATCTCTGTCAGCTGTATAGCATCTAAAGTGATACCGTTTTCCCACACAGCTTACTTCAGAGTGATGTCCCTCTTCACCGCGCAGCGTCTGCTCGGATTTCTCACCAACTGCTCCGCAGAAGCAGGAAGTGCCGCGGCTTTTGCGTCGCTAACGTAAACTGGGTTTTAGCAATTTACATTTGCAATGCAAAAGCCCCGGCACTTCCTGCTTCTGCGGAGCAGTTGGTGGATAATCCGAGCAGACACTGCGCGGTGAAGAGGGACGTCACTCCAAAGTAAGCTGTGTGGGAAAACGGTATGAGTTTTGTTTTGTTTTCCTTTCCTCTTACAGGTATATCAGACTCAAGCTAAAGGGCCAGAACCAATGAGCTCTTAGCTTGTGGCCTTGTATAACAGCGCGCCTCGTGGTCTCACTGGATCGCTTCTATATGCGGCTTATGGCTACCCCAGCCCCTCTTCAGCCTCAGTTCTTCCTGTAAAACTTTTACCTCAGGACTATAGAACTCAAGGAGTGGGGTATGATATGGATTTCTCTGTACTAGTCTCTTCGGGTATTTGTTTTGGTTTCTGATGGATATAGAACTTAATTTGTAGGGGACCACAGCAGCTTTGATAGTTTTTTCCAAAATATAGGGACCAGAGAACTTTAAAATAAACCACAGAAATTTAATAACATACACGCACCGTCTTCAACTGGGGAATGGGAAATATATACATGGGCTATATTGTATCTCAAGCTGTTAACAGTTTCTTTGTAGTTCAGGCTTTATAATAACACTTTCACTTAGGTCTCTCAGGTTCATAGTTCATATAGATTTCCCTCTCCAATACTATTATAGGCTGGCCTCTTGGGTATAATGTGCCAAGTCTCTCAAGTCGACTGGTGCCTCTACTCCCAGCCCTTCAGACTTCTAGACCCAGATCTGTTCCCTTAACCACCTCTTTAGCTCTTAAGAGACGTGTATATGTGTCTGTGACTGCTCAGGTCTTCACTGTGACTCTCCTTTTGTCACACACAGCCCCTTGGCAGTTTTGATAGAGCTAGCAGTGAGCTTTGCTTCTCTCGAAGATTCTCCTCAGCTCCTGTCTCAGCTCCTTCCAAGACCAACTGCCCTCTTGGCAGTCTCCCTCAGACTCTGTCAGACCCCGACTCACTCAGCCGTTAGCTGTCAATCACCTCTGAGAGTTCCGAGCACTCTGGCCCCCACCCTCAGATCACCTGACGCAAGGCTCTATGCGTCCTTAGTTTTCTTGTTAACCCGTTCATTACCGTCACACCTTGAATGAGCCAGCTCAAAAGATCCAAGATGTAGCTTGTTATTATGGCCATTATTATTATTTGTTTGTTTGTTGGTTTAAAATGTGATTTTGTTCTATTATAAGCTGATTTAGGTTTCCATTAGGAAAAAAAAGTTGAATAGAAATATTGCATTAAGTAAAATCAACAGTAGGGGTTCTGAGATTAAATACTACAGCAAAGAATGTATTTCCCTTGTATCCATCTACCTCATCTCCAAATAGACACAAAGAGCAGAATGTCCAAAAATCTTAACTGCTGAGTAGATTCACATGGGTGGAAAGTGGCCCTTCAGATACTTCAACAACACTGGGCTGTTAAGGTTAGGAGTAACACTTTGGGAGTTCGGCCCCCACCCAGCCGAGCGGTCGATTGGCCGCTAAGGCTGGGGGCCATCCATTGCCTCCCCGGAAGGATGGGAGGCAGTGGACTCTTCCTTGCTGGGTGAGGGCGAGGTCGGCCTTATGAGCCCGGACTCGCCCCCGGTGGCACAGTTTCAAGCCACGTTTTGCCCGCCCGCCCGTCATGCAGTGCAGGCAAAGACTGTTTGCCTGTTTGAAAGGGGCCAGATGGGAATTTTTCGCCACCAAACATATTGGCCTGTTTGGGAGTGTTTTTGCCTACCTTGTACTGTTGTTTAGGGGTGCTGGCAATTGGTTTGGGTGGTGCATTAAATAGGTTCACTGGCCGTTTTCTGTTGGGAACATATTTTGTGGGGGATTGGTGAGCTCCCGTGGCACTGCACCATTGTGCTGAGTGGCTCCCTGGGGTGACTATTAAGCTGTATGGCCCAAGGTTGGCTCCAGGGAGCTTAGGGATCCCGTCACATGGAGAGTTGTCCACATCCCAGGCTGTACGGCTTGGGTGAGGGTGGAACTCAGGTGAATGGGATCTCGTGGCCTGGCCAGCCGGATTATTACAAAGTCAAAGGTACAACTTTCAATAAGACTTTCAATAAGCATTTTGAACTTATTTTGGAATAGATTTCACAGAAGGCTCTGCAGACAATTCGTTATGATTGATCTGGAGAACAGGGTATCTAGAAGGGAAGAGGCACCTGTCTTGACTCCTGTCTTGATTTCTGTAGTAGTAGACTTGTATTTTAGGAAGTGACTGGAAGAGTGAGATCTAGAGATGGTACAAAGTATGTGCATTTTATAACAGAGCCCAGAAAAGCATAGCTTAACTTCCCAAGCTAGTCTTGTACTGTAATTTAATTTGGTTGGAAGCACTCAGTACTTACTTTTTTAGAAGGTTGTTCAACAAGGGTGTTCCATGCTGCTTAGCACCAAAATATTGCTATAAGTGAACGTAGTTCTCTGCAAAATTGTAAAAATGTGCAGGTCTTAATTGCAGAATTAGGTGACCAGTTTAAGGAATAATATATCACCTAAACTAATGAAAAGACATTCTCATTAAATAATGGACCCCATCACAGATTTAATTATCCCAGAGCAAGGCAGTTGGTGCTTCATGCAGACAAGGTCAATTACCTTATCCAAGAGAGCCAGTTTGAAGTGTATTATGAATAATTCACAGACCCAGGAATTAGCTGTAAAAAAAGTCTCAGATATAACATGGTGGAAACATTCATATTCATTCCTCATACATTTAAGATAATAGCCAAAGGACAATTATGCTTCTTTAACGGCAACATTAGTCAGGTGGAAGAAATGACATTTGTACATTCAAAGCCATATTAGAATGTTTGACACCACTGCATACTATTTTAAACCAAAAGGACAACATGCTGGCTTTTTTTTTCTCCAACCAGCCATTGGTGTCTTATTCTGCTTTAAATCAGATGTGAGATGATGGCTATATGTTCTTCTTTAAAAGGAAACAAATGATTAATGTCAGCCGGTGCAATATCATGGATAGGAAATAATTGCTTCTCTTTTGAATCATCGTCATACTGAATGTGGTGTTTATTCGTCATGGGCCACCCACCCCCAGCAGGAATCTTGCAAGATTTGTTGTATTGACTTTCAAAGTTCTTGAGAACCTGTGATAAGCCCAGATGTAAAATAGCGGACGAGGATTCTGGATGTGGATTTACTCGGTGCTAAAGTGGAGGGAAATATAACTAGGGGTTTTAGCATTCAACAGCCCATGGAACAATCCGTTGGAAATCTTGGGAAGAGAAGAGAAAAGGAAAGTCAGAAGTAAAGGAGAAAGTGAAAGAAAGCCATTGATCTCAATGCATGAGTGATAGATTGGCAAGGGATTGTGCATACAAAACTATTTCTGTGGTTATCCATATCCATTACCTAAACTAGCGGTGAATGTTTGAAAAGCTCTGGTGACATTTCGTTTGTCTGCCTACTAACTGGATGCAAGCCATTGCTGTAAATTCAGCAAGACTGTCCTATAAAAGTGAAAGGCACAAAGTGTGGTGTTCTGAGATTACTATTAATGGAGATGTTAAAGTTTGTGAATTGCATGTATTTTCCCCCCAAGATTCATGATATGTAGAGGTTTGTGTAGTGTGTGTGTGTATATATGTATGTGTGTATGTATGTATACAGGATTTTTTAAAAAACAGGAACGCCCAAGAATGCAGTTCCGGCTGACTTGACATCAGGGGGTGTGGCCTAATATGAAAATGAGTTCCTGCTGGGCCTTTTCTACAAAAAGGCCCTGTATATTATACACACACACACACACATGCATGGGTGCATGGGAGTGCATGTTGGTTGACTAGATTTATATGCCATCTTTCTAGTTGCCTGGTCAAAGTGGCTAATAAAAACTCAACAATTCAAGCATGGCTTTCAAAGAAGTAGAATCTAGAACATAGGAGAGATCTTTTGGCACTCTTAGCTTTCTACCTGGACAAGCATGTCATCTTTTTAAAAAAGTATTTATGGTGATTTTATATTAAGGGTAAAAATCAATGCTCCTGAAAAAAACAGGCTGGCTTGACACATGATGACCTTAACAGGGTATTAAAACTATGGAACAGTTGCAAGTTTAAGGAATAACAATTTCATTCAGCATATTATGCTATCGCAAAGACAAGGGTAAGTGTCCTGTTGTACCTTTGACTTTGTAATAAGCTGTGATGGACAAGGAAATATCTTTGGGCTGCATTTTTCCAGGCTGTCTTAGGAGGCAGTGGCCAATGCATCATGCACCTTTGCTTAGGCATTTGTTTTGATTTGTATCTTTGTATAAAGAGTCAACAGTTAATGGTTTTAGACCTTACCTCTGCTCTAAAGAAAAAAGTTTAGCAGAATTTGAAAATATATGGATGAATAGTGTATCTAATGAGGCATATGGCAACCTCAGTTCTTCTTCTGTAAAAATCAAAGTCAAGAGAACACAGTAAAAATCTGAAAATAAAATGGAGCCCAGAGGACCACGGCAGGGATGAAAGAGAGGACAAGGCAAAGTCAGCTTACCTTCCCATGATCCCCAAATACGCTGTTGAAAAACTGAGCTTCTTCCAGAGCTTTTCTTAGAACATCGGACAGTTTCTCAACAATTCCCGTCATTCCATGCTGATGTTTGGTCTCAGAAGGGGCAAGGAAGAATTGGGAAGGATTTAGCTGAGCAAACAAGCGCTTCATACATTAGTTTTTAGCGCTTTACGGCTTGTTACCCCAGGTGCAAAATAATTTTTTTTAATAGATGCATAGATTTTATTACCATGTAGTTACCCATTCATTTGTTTAAACATTTAGTTCTGTGCTCTCAACAGAGTTCCTGAGTGGTTATATAGTTAAATATAGCAAGAATCTATCTAACAGAATAAAAAGTCAAATTTAAAAAAAGCCAAATAAAAAAGTCAAATAAAAGTGGCATAGCATTAAAAACCATCAAATTAAATGAATTTTAAACATAGTAGGAGCATGTAAAGTACTATCACAGTGAAACAGTAGAACCAACCTTCCTTCCTTCCTTCCTTCCTCCCTCCCTCCCTCCCTCCCTCCCTCCCTCCCTCCCTCCCTTCCTTCCTTCCTTCCTTCCTTCCTTCCTTCCTTCCTTCCTTCCTTCCTTCCTTGTTCAGAAAGGTACTAAAGTTTGGTGCCAGACTGTTACAAGGAGGGCTTTTGTGATTTCAAGGGCTTCCTTTCTGGAATGTCTGGCACCAAGGTTGACTACCTTTCTGTATCAGGCTAAAGTTGCCTCACCTCTGAGAACAAGGTACTCAGGAATATGACTTTGAGCTCTAAAAAGTAATGTCTGAAACAGTCCTAAGAGATTTTGCAGCTGATATCCTTATTTGTATGCATGGATGTGAACAGATGTTTACATGAGAGTGTTAAGTGGACCAGCTGTTTGAAAGTCACTGATGTATTTTGTCTTAATACAAAGCTGTGTGTTTAAGGCCACTTAGCTCTCCTGTCAGAACAGCCTTAAGAATGTAGGAACTGTCTGTCTGCCTGTGCCACTCCTGTTGCTTCTATGCTGATTTTCTAATATAGCAGCAAACTACCTATGCCAGTGAACAGTGTGTTTTCCCTTAATCTAAAGGGGCGGGGTGGGGGGGGGGGGACAGACACTGCAGTATATTTCACCATGCAATAGTCTGGAAGATATTTTGTTTTACAACATAGATTCAGGTGGGTAGCCATGTTTGTCTGAAGCAGCAGAACAGCGTTTGAGTCTTAAAGGTGCCCTTAAAGATGCCACTGGACTCAAGCTTTGCTCTTGCATCTGTTTGCTAGCTCTCGCTAGCTAATTTGCTGCCAATCATTGATCTTACCAGCTGCCTTGATACAATCTCAGCTTGACCTATACTCTGACTAGCCCTTCCATATGGCTGCCTCCCCCCCCCCCCCCAATCTTCCTATATATAGGGCTTGAGGAAATTCTGTTTCACTGTGGCTGTGGTCACACTGGAGACTTGGTGTGATCTGGCTACACTTCTATTTGTGGCAGTTTAAATAGCTGTGGGAAGTTTTGATCAGACATCCCACCCTGAACTGGCTTCACTGCACACTTGCCCCATCCATCATTCAGTATAGAATTGCTTCCTTTTGCATGTCTTGAATCTATTCCACATCTGTTTCATTTTGAGCCAGATAATATACAACTAGACTTCCAACCAAAGTGTTGAGCATTCTTTCTCTTTGAGTGTATTATATGGGGCAGCCAGTTTCCAGAAATCCCTATATGTGGGATCAGTTATGAGACCCTATAACTTTGAATTGACTTGCATGTATAGCTAGAAAACATCATAACCCAAAGTCATAAAGAATATAGAACAGAACCACAAATTTGCTGTAATATTGAGCAGATGTACACATTCACCACCACACACCCATTCATATGCACATTCTAGGAACTGCATATATGTATGCACAGAACATTAATATGGCCTATTTTAAAGTTGGTAGGAAGCATACCAAAGTACAAGAGCTAGAAAATTCATTATTCACAAGGTAAGAAAAAAACATTTCAAAGGTGATTAAGAAGCTTCGTAAAGAAGATGGGTTATTGTCATACTGACCTTTCAAATTGGTCAGGATGTATTGCTGGGAGTCTTTGGGGCACTGAAGTAAATGAATTTTCTCATTTCTGTACTCTTGGCCTTTTTTTTTTTACCCTAACATACTGGCTTTTAGCCAGTTCATTTCATGGTGCTCCTTATAAATATGCTTTGCTACGGCTGCATTTTTTGAAACTGCACAATCTCACAGCCCTTGAGCACACCCTGGAATGACAAATGACATCCCCGCTGCTTTGACCAACAGAGACATAATTGCAGGTTGTGAATGGGACAGCTGAGCCTAGGCAGGGCAGTCATTTGTATATGCCCTTAAGTTGTAATTGACTGCATTTGTTTATTGCAGCATGATTCCCCCTTCCACTACTTAGAACATTAACTACTGACATTAATTGTAACTTTTCCAGTGCTGGAATTACTCACAGGTTGACAGCTGTGTTGAATCAGCAATTATTTATTTACAGTTGCTCTTGAATGTATTTTAACACATTAGCCTATAAAGAAGTTTAATGAGGGGCATTAACACTTCTGGTGACTCACCAAGTGTGGGATGTCGTTCCTTTGTTAGGATTCAATGAAGACTAAATAGGTTTCTTTTCCACTGATAGTGCTGGCCTTTCATTTGGGATGGTTTATTATTTGGGGCTTAGATGGTGGGTACCAATCTATAGTGATGCCCTTTGCTTGGCTTCAGAAGAACAAAGAAAGGCAATGAAAGGACATGCAGAATGTTCCATACGAATGGATTTCATGGGCTGAGGCTGAGTTTGTAGGTGAGAAGGCTAACACCCTTTAAATACCGGTCAAGCAGGAAACAGAGTAGTCATGCTGTTTTCTCTAAACTTCTGAAAAGTAGCCAAACCAAGGAAGGAGTTGGAAAGGGCTGTCATGTCAACATGCTCAGAAAGCGAATACTTTCAGTACTTGGATTTGTGAGGAGTGGTTTAGCACCCTTTACCTAAAGTGTATAAAATGCACTGGGTTCAAAGCACGAGGATGTCCAAGAGATAGGGCGTTTTCGCACTCACCTTCAGCCTGCGCGACCCCCCTCTTCACCGCGCAGGATCTGCATGGATTTCGCACTAAATGCCACGGAGCAGCCGGAAGAGCCGGAAACTCCCGGCGCAAAAGCCGCGCAAACGGAAACTGCTTTTTGGTGGTTTCCGTTTGCGCCGCAAAAGCGCCGGGAGTTTCTGGCTCTTCCGGCTGCTCCGTGGCGTTTAGTGCGAAATCCGCGCGGTGAAGAGGGGGGTCGCGCCGGCTGAAGGTGAGTGCGAAAACGCCCAGAGTGAGTTCAGCTCTTTATTCAGTGATTCAGCATAGTGAGATAGGAGCAGAACTGTCTTGGCAGAACCAAAGGCCCGCTTATATGCATGCAAACCTCCCCACCCAAAAACCCATTACCATCCTCCCATTACCACAACTATAGGTTGATAACTGGCCTAACGATCCCTGATGGGCCTCCTTCCGGAATCCAGGTGGCTCTTGTTTTAGGGTTTCAAACTCAGCCAAGTCTCTGCTTGCCCTAAGGCCAAACTGCAGTTCCAATACATAACAGTGCAGTTCTACTGTGGTTGGAGAACACAGAACACTGTATATCCACTGCCAGTCTCATACTGAGAATAGCATAAGGGGAGAATTGGCAGGAGAGATTAACTTTCCTTGCATCTGACGGCTGCTCTTCCCAGGCAAGAAAATGACTGGAAAACTGAGGGGGAGGGGCAGAATTGGAGTACCAGAAATGTAAATCCTCATCTTATGCCTGAGAGTGTTTCCTCGTGGCTTCTCTGTGGCGATTGGGCAATCATTTTGCAGTCTCCATCTACATGTATTTCAAGAACTACTTAAAAAAAAAAAGTCAGCGAAGTTCCTGTGTGCACGAATTGTTTGGAGGAGTGGAAGTATTTGCATGTGCCAAATAATTGAGGCATGTTCATTGTTGACAGGAAGAAGGGCTTACCTATAATGAACAACTTTTCATCAACTGAGCATTTAGACTTTTTTTTTTTTTTTCCCCTTCTTGGCATTGTTCAGCGCACTCCCCTGAGCATTCAGTGCTCCTATTTGGCAATGGGATCTTATTATTACGGAATAAAATGGAGCAATTTTCCAAATGGATTGTAACTTAAAAAACAGATTTGACTTCTAGTGGTTTCCCCCCTAGAATATATGAGGCGAAAAGCTCTATTTATCTCTCTCTCCCCCCCCCCCCCTTTTACTGTGTATTTAGTACTTTGGATTGAATGCAACAAAGATACCTACCAGGGCATGAAAAGACTGCAGCAAAAGACTGAAGTGCTGCATCTCTACTGACTTAATTTTCTTCTGTACTTGTTGGAAATTGAAGCATGCATATAGCCATGCAAGTATAATTAGAACATGGTTGCATCTGAGGAACAGTAAATTATAATGGTTCATCCACTTTCATCGATCTTAATTTTTCTTTCAATATTATGACCGGCGCCCAAATGATGGCCAAATCTGTGGTCTGTCAAAATAAATATATACTGGCACAGACGGAACTAAAACTGTGATATTTTAAATTGAAAGTTGTTATTCCAGCCTCTGAAAACAGCAAGTTGCCATGGTTTGAAGAAGAAGAAGACATTGGATTTATATTCCGCCCTCCACTCAAGAGTCTCAGAGCGGCTCACAATCTCCTTTATCTCCCTCCCCCACAACAGACACCCTGTGAGGTGGGTGGGGCTGGAGAGGGCTCTCACAGCAGCTGCCCTTTCAAGGACAGAGTCTCAGAGGGGCTCACAAGCTCCTTTATCTCCCTCCCCCACAACAGACACCCTGTGAGGTGGGTGGGGCAGGAGAGGGCTCTCACAGCTTTTAATTAATTGTGGTTTACAACGTTGTTTTGTACTATGTATATTGAATTTTGTTGTTAGCCGCCCTGAGCCTGCTTCGGCGGGGAGGGCGGGATATAAATAAAAGGTATTATTATTATTATTATTATTGCCCTTTCAAGGACAGAGTCTCAGAGCGGCTCACAATCTCCTTTATCTCCCTCCCCCACAACAGACACCCTGTCAGGTGGGTGGGGCTGGAGAGGGCTCTCACAGCAGCTGCCCTTTCAAGGACAAGCTCTGCCAGAGCTATGGCTGACCCAAGGCCATGCCAGCAGGTGCAAGTGGAGGAGTGGGGAATCAAACCCGGTTCTCCCAGATAAGAGTCCGCACACTTCACCACTACACCAAACTGGCTCTCAGTTATCATGTGACATTATTTTATTATTATTTTATCAGTTATTATGTGGCATAGAAGAGAAGCCCAGCCCTCTACAGATGGGGAAGATTAAATACATGCACCATTTTAATGACCGTATGGGATTAGGTCAATTGACAATCTTGCCAAGGACAGAGGCAAGCTTGTTATTATGTGGCATAGAACAATGACCACTGTTAGAAAAGTAGATGATAATGTGAGGTAACCAAAAGAAGGCTCCTTTCATTGCAGTTCCTCCCCAGTTGTCATATATCAAAACAGTTGCTTGGCCCTTTGAACAGCATTGCTATGCTGTGGTAAAGCTATTAAATTGGAATGCCAGATAATCAGCAGACTCAGATGATCAATGGGTTAATCAAAATAGTTTTGAAGAACTTGTTAAAATATGATGCGGGAGGAGGAGGCTGTGATTAATGAGAAGGCGTTTCCATGGGTGAAGTATGACTTTTGTTAAAATCCTTCGTGTTAGGTTTCCTTTACAGTTAATGTGTGCACCCATATATAGAGAGAGAGCGAGATAAAGGAATAGGGAGGAATGGAATAGGTTATGAATGTGTTATAGTTGCAGCATAATGTTTATCCAAGGGAAAGCTCTTCTAAAATGTAAAATGCCCTAATTCTGTGAGATAATACCTATAGAGCCAGTTTTGTGTAGTGGTTAAGTGTGTGGACTCTAACCTGGGAGAACCAGGTTTGATTACCCACTCCTCCACATGCAGCTGCTGGGTAACCTTGGGCCAGCAGCAGTTTTCGCAGAGCTGTTCTCTCAAGGTGTGATTTAACCAAAAATCCAGTTAAATATCTGGGTATAAATATAACCAGGGAGGGACGGTGACTCAGTGGTAGAGCATCTGCTTGGGAAGCAGAAGGTCCCAGGTTCAATCCCTGGCATCTCCAAAAAAGAGTCCAGGCAAATAGGTGTGAAAAACCTCAGCTTGAGACCCTGGAGAGCCGCTGCCAGTCTGAGAATAATAATAATAATAATAATAATAATAATAATAATAATAATAATAATAATAATAATAATAATAATAATAATAATAATAAATTTATTTTTATATCCCGCCCTCCCCTGCCAAGGGCAGGCTCCGGGCGGCTAACAGGACATGGTATGCACCATGATTACGATAAAATTACGAAGACAATACTGACTTTGATGGACTAAAGGTCTGATTCAGTATAAGGCAGCTTCATATGTTCCTAACTAGGCAAAGTGAAACATTATTTAAAGATAATTACGATGCAGTCTGGAAAAAGAATGCAAAAAGATATGTAGAGATGGTTTAAATAAAGTTATCTTGGCTGAAAAGAATTTCTGCAATAAAAACAAATATATTGCTAAAAATAAATGTCCTATTCCAGATTATACCGATCAATATGCAAGAGAAAGTTTTGAAAAATTGGTAAAAGCAAATAAATATGTTAATAGGGAATGGCAAGAAGCCAAGAATCAGATTCAAACTGTTACGAGATTTATTTATTTTTTTAAAGGAGGAGGCTTAGTGGTACCCAGTGTTAAGCTATATTACCAAGCAGCATGCCTGGTCTGGATCGCAGAATAGATTAAAAACTCAAATGACAGGCTAATGAAACTGGAATATGAATACCAGAGAGAAGAGCTATGCAACCTCTTTTGGGTAAAGAAAAGGACTCAAATAATAATAAAAAGAAACCTCATGTAAATTAGCGATAGCGTTTTTAAAGTCTGGGATTCTTTTAAAATAAGGCTCAGTCCACGAGTTTCACCAGTAATGTCTCCAATAGCATGCATTCTATGATAAGTATGAGAGAAGAATCAATTATTTTATAACCTATCAAAACATGCTGAATTCACAAGGAGAAATTAAATTGTGGCATACGGCAGAAGAAGACGGAAAGAAAATACAATGGCTGCTGTATCTTAAATTACTTTTAAGGCGTAAAGAAGCTGCCGATGCTTATACAGCAGTGATCCCCAACCTTTTTTGGCGCCAGGGACTGGTTTCATGGAAGTCAACTTTTCCACGCACCGAGGGGGGGATTTATTTATTTATTTTTATTTACCCTTCGATTTATATCTCGCCCATTCCAAAAGTGGACTCAGGGCAACTAACAGTCATAGTTTCAGAATGATACAATTATGCACTTTATTTCTATTATTAATTGTAATATATAATGAAATAATTATATATCTCATGGCCCAGTTGCTAACAGGCCACGGACCGGTACCAGTCCATGGCCCGGGGGTTGGGGTTGGGGACCCCTGTTATACAGGATAGATAAGAGCTTTAACTGATTATGAAAAAATAATTACTCAATAGAAGGATCAACTACTAACATGAATTTACAAACTTTTAATTCAGTTTGATACAGAAACTGAACTAGTTAAAATGTGTATGTTGAAATGGATTCAAATGTTAGTGAGAAATAACATTTCAACAATGGGAAAACTTACAGATAAGAGGCATAAAATTTACTGTGAGTCAAGCACTGAGAGAAAACCAGTATAAGATGTTCTTCCAATAGTACAAAATCTATTAAAATCTGGATAAGAACTATAGAAGGTCCTGCTGGACGTGTAAAGAGGCAGAAGGCATTTTTTTACCACATGTGGTGGACTTGTAAAAATATAAGAAAATTTTGGAAAGACATACAAGTAGAGATTAAAAAAAAAATAAAAATTAATTTTGAAATGAAACCAGAGATTGTGCTATTGGAAATTCTACCACATAAAATTGAAAGAACAATTTATGAACTGTTTAGATACATGTTGACTGTGGCCAGAATAATATCGGCAAACAAATGGAATGCTGAGGAATGCCCACACAACAAAAACTGGAAAGAGAAAATGGCAGAATATGCCATCAGGGCCAAACTAACCAATTATATAAACAGAAGACTGGTGAAAGAATTTGAAAAAAAAATGGAAAATTATTATGCTTATTAAAAGTAAAGATGAAAAATGAATGATTTGTATTAGCTATTCAAATCTGTTTATTATCAGTATAAAGATAGCTCAGACATCAATATAACTGCATTAATATAATTAGGATTATTATAGATAATATAATAATGATATAAATATGAGTATTTTCTGAAATAATACTACATTTGTTGAAATAATGTCATATTTGAAACTACAAAAGCTAATTTTGATGTACATATGAACCTATTTTATTATCCTTTTTATTTTTAGAAATGCTCTTTAAAAGCACTCCTTAAATTTAACCATGATAACCGTAGTAATACTAAGATGTAATAGAACATATAATGAAATAATCAATGTTAATAATAGTAACTAATAGAAATAAATGTTAGACTTTAGCAATAAGCATAGTATGTAGACACTACTGATTATTATGTATCTTAAATGTATATGTTAAATGTTCTGTATCTACTCTGATGTTGTTTGTCCTTGTGATGATTAAGTTATAGATTAATATATAATACCTATAACTCCCCTTTGCTCTGTTTTCTCTTCTGTAGCCCTATGTTAATTCATAATAATTTTTTTAAAAAATCAAAAAGCAGTTCTCTGAGAGCTGTTTTAGCCCCACCTACATCACAGGGTGTCTGTTTTGGGGAGAGGAAGGGAAGGAGATTGTAAGCCACTCTGAGACTCCGAGTGAAGGGTAGGGTGTAAATCTCTCCTCCTCCTCCTCTTACTTCTCCTTTCCCTTCTTCTCCTTCTCACTTTCTGTCAATGATGTGTATATCCTATTCAGGGCTTTTTTTTGTAGAAAAAGCCCAGCAGGAACTCATTAATATGTGAGGCCACACCTCTGACATTATCAATATTTGCATACTAGGCCACATCTCTGACATCACCATTATTTGCATACTAGACCATACCTCTGACATCACCATTATTTGCATACTAGGTCACACCTCTGACATGACCATCATTTGCATACAAGGCCACACCTTTGACATCACCGAAAGTGCTATAATGTCTTTTTTGAGGTGTGGTAACAATTCCGGTCATCACACCTCAAAAAAGATATTCTTGCATTGGAAAAAGTCCAGAAATATATAGCCATATACAAAGCCATAAATATATAGCCATCTCAGAAAATATATACCTATACAAAGCCATAAATATATATCCATCCCAGAAAAAAAATTCAAATTCAAACACACTACTCAATCACAAGAGCCAGCGTGGTGTAGTGCTTAAAGAAAGAAAAAGAAATAAAGCAAATAGGGAAAAAGACTGACTGACAGAGAGAGAGAGGTAGAAGGAAGGAAGGAAGGAAGGAAGGAAGGAAGGAAGGAAGGAAGGAAGGAAGGAAGGAAGGAAGGAAGGAAGGAAGGAAGGAAGGAAGGAAGGAAGGAAGGAAGGAACAAAGGAAGGAAGGAAGGAAGGAGTGGGAAAAGGCAAACGGAAAAATATTGATAGAAAGACTGACAGAAAGAAAGAGTGGAGGAGTGGAAAATAAAGCAACTAGACAGAGAAAAAGAAAGACTGACAGAAAGAAAAAATGAATGAATGAAAGGGGGAGAAAGTTGGAAAGAAGGAAAGAAAAAGAGAGGAAGGGAGGTGGAGGTGGTATAGAACTGAAAACTTCTAAAGAGTTGAATAATAAATATGATTGGTTTCAAATGCAATAAATAAAGAGTTTGGTGGAGAATGACATTAAAACTGAAGGAATAAGAAAAGAGCAAACAGAAATGGAAAAAGTTCTGCTTGGAGACAATGAAAAATTAATTTCAAAAGTATATAAATTACTTCTACAATGCTCTACAGAAGATGTAGTGAAATCTCAAATGATTAAATGGGCAATTAATGTAAATAAAGAAATACAGATGAAAACTTGGGAATATTTGTGGAAGAACTCTATGAAACTTTCAACATGTCAGAGTATTAAAGAAAACTATTTAAAGATGATGTATAGATGGTATATGACTCCTAAAAAGTTGTCAAAGGTGAATAATAAGATGCCGGACAGGTGTTGTAAATGTAAAAAGCATGAAGGTTCTTTCTACCACATGTGGTGGACTTGTGAAAAAGCTAAAATGTTTTGGCAGATGATTCAGCAAGAGATTTCTAAAATCTTGGGATATGAATTTAACAAAGTTGCAGAGACTTTTATGTTGGGATTACAAATGGAAAAATTTCCAAAAGAAGATAGAACTTTAATCTGGTACTTGCTCTCAGCTGCTAGAACATTGTATGCACAGTTGTGGAAGCAAGAAAAAAATACCAGAGAAATGGGATTGGATTGTAAAAGTTATGACATGGAGTGAAATGGATAAGTTAACAAGAACTTTAAGAGACTATGATTTAGAAGTATTTAAGATGGAGTGGAAGAAGTTCAGAAGATATGTAGAAAAATAATGGAAAATAAAAGGACATTGGACAATTTTTGATAATGATTAAGTATAAGTGGGAGGAGGGTATGAATTTTGGTTCTTATTAATTAAGGGTACCTTTTATAATGATGTTTTGAATATAGTACACCGGCAGGGGTCAAGTAATGGGGGGCGGAGTAGGTAGAAAGTAATATATGGGATAGAGAAAAAAGTAGTTATTATAAGAAATTGAATATATTGCCATATGTTACTAATAAAAATTGTTTGAAACCGGGAGATGGAGGTGGAAATAAGGCAAACAGGGAAAAGAAAGAAAGAAAGAAAGAAAGAAAGAAAGAAAGAAAGAAAGAAAGAAAGAAAGAAAGAAAGAAAGAAAGAAAGAAAGAAAGAAAGAAAGAAAGAAAGAAAGAAAGAAAGAAAGAAAGAGTGGGGGAGTGGAAAATAAAGCAGACAGAGAAAAAGAAAGACTGACAGAAAGAAAGAAAGAAAGAAAGAAAGAAAGAAAGAAAGAAAGAAAGAAAGAAAGAAAGAAAGAAAGAAAGAAAGAAAGAAAGAAAGAAAGAAAGAAAGAAAGAAAGAAATGAATGAATGAAAGGGGGGAGAGAGTTGGAAAGAGAAAGAAAGAAACACTGACAAAAAGAAATAATGAATGAATGAAAGGGAAGGAGAGAGGGGGAGACAGCTGGAAACAAATAGAGAAAAGAAGAAAGAAAAAAAGGAGGGAAGGAGTGAAAGAAAGGGGAAAAGAAAGGAGGAAAGAAAGAAAGAGAAAAGAAAGGAAAAGAAATAAAGAAACTGAAAGAAAGGGGATGGGAGCAACTCACCTGTAAAACTGCTGACTCACAAGAAGCCCGGGCTCTGCAGCTTGACTCCCAAGCCCCACCGGCCAGCTGCACATTGGGAGGCCCCACACAAGCATGGCTGGCCTCCCAAAACCCTGTCGGACAGCGGGACGTTGGGAGGCCCCCGCGCAAGTGCGGCTGGCCTCCCTGAACCCTGCCCAACACCTGGACGTCCAGAGGCCCCCATGCAACTGTGTTTGGCCTCCCTGAATCCTGCCAGACAGCGGGGGAAGCCGCCCAGGCTGAGCTGGAACGCCGACCGGGCCTGCCAGAAGGCTGGCCAGGCCAGCCGGAATGACATTCCGGTGTGTTCCAGCTCAAAAAAAGCCCTGATCCTATCTAAAACAAATATAGCAAGAACAGGTTCAAAATGGGCAAGAACAGCCTATCATCTGCAAGGGCAATTCTGTACGGTTCCACTGAATGGCTCTATGAAAATGAGTGAAGAATGGATTCCATATCCATTTAGCCATGAGATGGTTGTTTGTGCAATATTTGGAAATTCTAAGTAGAGCTAATGCTTCAGATGTACCATTCCATTGGTTATGGCTATGCTTATTTCAGCAAAGATAAATGATCTGTGTCTCTTGCTTTTATTTTTTTAGTCATGGCAAGTGCTTGAATGTAGAATTTCACTGTGGCGTGTTAACTTACTAGACCATTCAGCAAAGTATTATTTCTTGCATTGTGCTGTTCAAGATGTTTTTTCTTTTGTTTTGCTGTTTCTCAAGTCTTATATATGCGACCATTTCTTTAAAATGGCAACAGTCTACTGTTTACTAGGGCTTCCTCCTCCTTTTCTCTAACATTTGAAAAGTTTATGTGATAAAGCAGAACTGTGGCACAATGTATGGGGTTCCTTCTACAAGCTAAGGACAAGGTGGTGGTTGGTTGCATTTTTCTTTAAAAAGAAGTACAGTTTGTCTCCTTCATATTCAACCGGCTTTAGATCACACAAATGACATGTTTGCAAGTTATGCATACTGGCTGAAATTAGGCATGTACAATTATCTGCTTCACGGTCTCTGTGCAGTCCCTCACTTAGGTTTGGCACCTGTGCTTGTACCTGACACTGGAGAATATCATAGCTAGGCTGATTCCGCACTCACCTTGGTCCGGGGCAGGCTTCCGTTTCCGCGCAGAGCAAGCTGGTGATTTCGCATCAGTTGCTCCGCACCGCCATTTTGCGCAGAACAAACCTTTGATTTGCCCTGCCGCGGTGTAAACCTGAAAAAACACCTGAAGTGGTGGCGTGGAACAACTGGTGCAAAAATGCCAGCTTTCTCCATGCGGAAACGGAAGTCTGCCCTGGACCAAGGTGAGTGCGGAATCAGCCCTAGACTCAACATTTTGGCACACTTTTCTCCTGAGCTCCAGAGAGCAGGCGCCAACTGTGCATGCCTAGTGTGCCTTCCCACTTAGTTCATTTTTGACCACCATGTTGTCCACATCTTATTGTATTCTCTGCTCATCTGAGCTCCTCAAAGTTCATCCTCTACTTTTCATCTCCTTCAATGTTCTTCTTGAATTTCTTCTATCAACAACAAAAAAAAGTTACTTGTGAGTCGTCCCCCCACACTTTGTCTCCCATATCTTTGGGGACACAGCATATAAAAATATCTGTATTTTTTAAAAAGTGTCATGGCAGCTGGTCCAAACTCCCATCCACTGAGGACCATGGCTTGTGTTTATTTGCCTGGGGAAAGAACATTGAGTGAACATTGAGAATCACCTGTGTCAAGTTTACTAAACAGGCCAGGAAGAACAGGGCTGCAAGATTTTGCACACTCCTGCTGGAGTTGTCCCTCCACCCAATGTCTTCAACTCCGCAGTCCCAGGCAACACCACCTCCCCCAAAATTGAGGGAAGATTTGGTAAGATCGGGGTCTTGACTAGGGGTGTGCATTCGGTTCGGCCAAACCAAATCAACTGTCGAACCACCCCTGATTCGGCTGTATACGGAATAGCATACAGCCGAATCCAATTGGGGCCCTTTATGCGGGAGCCGAGTATGGCTCCCCGTATACTTCCGTATATATATTCGGAAGTATATGGAAGTCAATGGAAAAGGCGGGAAAGGGGCTTCTGCAGCCTCAGGGGAGCTGTTTGCCTCCTTTCCTGCTTTTGGTAGCCTTTTCCCACCTCTCCCATAGCCTTCCTAAGATCAGGGAGGGGGGAGGGGGAAGAGGAGCCCCAGCAGCCAATCCAAAGCATGCATTTGCAAAATGCATTACAAATGCATGCTTTGCAGGGCTGTTGTGTAGCTGATCCCCCAGCTATCAGCAACATTGTTGTTCTTTTGATCTTTTGCTTACTTGGGTATTCAAGTAAGCACTGTTGTCTGGCCAATCACAGAGCAGTGCTATTTTTTGAAACTGCTCTCTGTAGGGCCAGAGAACCTTTTTAAGGAGTCTGCCTGGCTGGACTCCTCCATTGCTGCTGTGTTGGTGTGTGAGAGAGATTGTGCTGTGCTGGCCCTTGGCCTCAGCTGCTGCTGCTCTCTCTCAGCCTTACCAGACTTGCCTGGAGTAGAGAGGACGTCTCAAGTAAGACAGTCTTGGGGTTCTTGTTTTTATTTTAGTTGGTAAAAGGACTTTTTAAAACTCAGAGTCCCTTTCCTTATCCAGATTTGGGTGGAGGGTAGCTTGTTTGGGGTTAGGGGGTTCTGCTGGGGGAGGGGGCCTGGGGTTGGGGGGGGGGGGTTTGCCAATTTGCCCATATCTTACTTTAGTGAGAGGACTTTTAAAAGTGCAGTGTCCTTTTACTTTTCCTGATTTCGGTGCCTTGGATTTCTTGGGCTTGGGTGAAGGGGTTTTTTGGGGGGGAGGGGTTGGTAAAAATCCTGTATTGTTAAAAGTTAAGTTTTTTACTGTTTTAAAAGGATTCTGTGTTTGTTTGCTGATGTGTTGTGCTGCTGTTGTTCCTAGGGTTGCCAATCCCCAGGTGGGGGCAGGGGATCCCCCGGTTTGGAGGCCCTCCCCCCGCTTCAGGGTCATCAGAACTCCCTTTGGAGTACAATTATGCTTGTCACCGCCTTGATCCTGGCTCCGCCCCAAAGTCTCCTGGCTCCACCCCCAAAGTCCCCAGATATTTCTTAAATTGGACTTGGCAACCCTAGAGCCCCAAAAGAAAGAAAGGCATTAAAAAGGTGTGCAGTCCTTTTAAATGTGATGGCCAGAACTCCCTTTGGAGCTCAATTATGCTTGTCACAGCCTTGATCTTGGTCCCACCCCTAATGTCTCCTGGCCCCACCCCCAAAGCCTCCTGACCCCACCCCCAAAGTCCCCAGATATTTCTTGAATGGGACTTGGCAACCCTAGTTGTTCCTTTTCTCTTCTGGTTCTGGTTCTTGGGCGGGGGTGCTGTTTGGCCTAATTTTCATTGTTTAAAAGGCCACTTTTTAACAATTGAGTTTGTGTTGGCCTTCTGTTTGGATCTATTCTCTATTGGTGCAGGTTTTACATCCTCCTATCCTGTTGTCCCCCTTTTCCTGGTTCTGGTTTTAGGGAGGGCGATGTTATTGACTGATTTGGCCTTATTGGTGAAAAGGCCACTTTTTTAACAGTTGAGTTTCTTGGCCTTCTCCTGTTGTCCCTTTTTCTGTTTCTGTTTTTTTTTTTTGGGGGGGGGGACCTGGCACCTGGGTGAGAGACCCAGAACCAGCATGCTTGTTGTGCTTGGCCAGCTTTCCCCGTGTTGTTTGGGGCAGGGCTGGAGAGCTGGCATCTGTAGATTGTGTGTTCTGTGGCAGGAAAGCTGGCACCTGGGTGAGAGACTCAGAAGCAGCATGCCTTTGTGCTTGGCCAGCTCTCCCCATGTTCTTTGGGGCAGGGCTGGAGAGCTGGCATCTGTAGATTGTGTGTTCTGTGGCAGGGAAGATGGCACCTGGGTGAGAGACCCAGAACCAGCATGCTTGTTGTGCTTGGCCAGCTTTCCCCGTGTTGTTTGAGGCAGGGCTGGAGAGCTGGCATCTGTAGATTGTGTGTTCTGTGGCAGGAAAGCTGGCACCTGGGTGAGAGACCCAGAACCAGCAGGCTTGTTGTGCTTGGCCAGCTCTCCCCGTGTTCTTTGGGGCAGGGCTGGAGAGCTGGCATCTGTAGATTGCGTGTTCTGTGGCAGGGAAGCTGGCACCTGGGTGAGAGAACCAGAACCAGCATGCTTTTGTGCTTGGCCAGCTCTCCCCACGTTGTTTGGGGCAGGGCTGGAGAGCTGGCATCTGTAGATTGTGTGTTCTGTGGCAGGGAAGCTGGCAACTGAGTGAGAGACCCAGAGCCAGCATGTTTGTTGTGCTTGGAACTTCTCACTATATATTGAGATTCCTGTTTTCACATCCTGCTCTGAATTTCATGATTGTGCACTCATGTTTGAAATCAAAACAGTTTTGCCATGCATATTCCCCAGACCAGGAAGGGAGGAAAATTAACACACTGGCCAGAAAGTTATACTCCTTAATCTTAATGAGCATTGTGACCAAGATGCACAATTACCTTTCATACATGGCAGCCTAAAATTTCAATCTTGCCAACCAGTTTATTCTCCTGATTCAGGACTTGCCATCATCCTCCCAACAGACAGCCTCCTCCACAGCAGCAGATATCTGCAGTGTTCAAGCAGCAGATCAACACAATGAAAGACACAGTGACCTGTTCTTCCAAGACTCTAGCTATGGCCATGCCCTGTATTGCCATGCATGGCTTAGATCCACCTCTCTCCAGCCAGATATCAAAGCCAAGGTGGATGCAGAAGATTTTCTCCATGCTTCCTCTGAGAAGACTCTCACTGCTATGGACAACAGCAGAAAGCATGCATGGAATCTTGGGGTCACCCAACCGACAGACCAATGCCAATCCAGACCAAAACAATGGAAGATGGCCTACCCCAAATGGCAGAGTTCCCCTCAGGCACTAGATACTTGGAGAAGGAAACCTATCCCCTCTGAACAATCCAACCAGGCTAAGCCTAAGACTCCAACAAGAAACCCACACAACTGCCCAAATTGTCACTTTGATTTTCACCATCACTGCAAATTTGTCTTCCCCCCTCACCACCCCACTTGTGCCCAAACTTTCCAACTTGGGATGCAGTCACCACAGACTTAACCATCATCTGACTTGTAACCATCATCTGAGTAGGGTATGCCATAGAATTCACATCCCTTCCCTGAATTCCATCTTTTGTGGCCACATCTCCATCCCACTTCCTCCTGGACAGAGTACAGACTATTCTCTCCAGGGAAGCCATTAAGAAGGTACCTCAGACCACACATTGTCAAAGTACTTCATAGTTCCAAAGTGAAATGGGGCAAGTGCCCCATTATGAACTTAAGAGACCTAAACTATCACATCACCCAGACAAAGTTTTGCATGGTTATTACCTCAACTCATTTTGTAGAAAAATCGGTGGTGGAGCTCATCCAGGGATTGTTATGCAGCTGCACATACTATTCAATGGATAAGGAGGTGGAACTCTCAGAAGGAGGAGGAGGCACTGTCAGAAAGGTTCAGGAGCTGTGCTCCTGTGAGCTCCCACTGAATCTGTGCTCCTGTGAGCTCCCACTGAATTTGACAACCACCTCATGTATCTTCACCAAATGCATGACCAGGGTGGCAGCAGCTCTCAGGCAACAGGGCATTGTGGTTTACCCATACACTGATTTTTAATCAGATTTTTATTAACACATTTTCAGTTTACAATAAAGAGCATTGTAATCTATCACCTCAAATGAATGCAGCCTTAGTGAGGCTATAATAAACAAATTTTAAAAAAACAAGAAAAAGAAAGAGTAATCCATAAAATAGAGAACCAAGGGGCAGTCATACAATTCACTGAAGAGCATCCAGTGAAAATACATTCTACCCATACATTGATGACTGACTCCTTGGCTGCGATCACACCCCCCCAAATAATGCACATTCAATCCACTTTCAATGCACTTTGCAACTGGATTTTACTGTGTGAACTGGCAAAACTCAGTTGGAAAGTGCATTGAAAGTGGATTGAAAGTGCATTATTTAGTGTGTGTGACTGCAGCCCTTGTGTCTCAATCCTTGCAGCAAGTGGAGGCCAATGCTTCAGCCACTTTTCACCTCCTGGCCAGTCTGGGTCTCTGTGTCAACTGGACCAAGTAATCTCTGCAGCCCGCTCAGGTGCTACAATTCATTGGTGCTCCGTTCAATGCCATTTGTCAATGAGCCTACTTCCCTGTGGACAGGGTCTTGACACTGCAAGTGATGGCTCAAGAATTCATCACACAATTGTCCAACAGGTGAAGCTGATTCAGTGCCTACTGGGTCCTATGGCCTTGACCACTTTTGTTATCCCCTTTGCAAGACTGTGGTTCTTGTGTCATATCAGACCTCACTGTCAACCACAGTTGACTCTGCTATCCATCCCTGTGGAAATCCTTTCCTCTCTCCTCTGGTGGACATTAACCGACAACCTCCTGAAAGCATGCCATTCTGCCAGCATGCCCTGGAGGTTCTGTTTTCCATGGACATCTCACTTTGGGGTTGGGGAGCCCACTCCAAGTATCTTCATGCACGCAGGTGATGGTCTCTTGTAGAGCAACATCTCCACATCAGTTGCCTCTAGTTGCTAGCTGGACATTGGGCCCTGAAGTCTTTTCTACCATCTCTAGTGGAATGAATGGTACAGGTTGCCACTACCAATGTGGCAACCATGTACTACATCAACAAGCAGCGGAGCATCACCTCCACCAGACTATGCAAGTGAGCAATAATCCTTTGGCTCTGGTGCAGGGAACATGGCATTTTCCTGCCTGTACATTCTGGACCCAGGCATGCAGTCATACAATTCACTGAAGAGCATCCAGTGAAAATACATTCTACCCATACATTGATGACTGACTCCTGGGTCCAGAATGTACAGGCAGACTTCCTCAGCAGGACAGTTTTGGACAAGAATGAATGGTTCCTCAACCAGAAGTACCTGAGCCCTGTCTTTAAGCCTTTATCTATTCTGTAGTGTATCACTAGGAGGCCATTACGATATAACGCAATGACATGAGATCAGACACGCGCGGCCCTGTGCAGAGGCGACTGGGATGCCCCAGGCGACTCTGCACAGGGCGCGAAACACCCCGCCAATCACCAGCAGTGGCGGGAAGTTTAACTGGCCAGGATTGGGCTGGCCAGCTAGGAAGGTTGTTCCGGGAGTTGTATATAAGCGGGACCCGGCCCGCGTGTTATCTCTCTTGTAACATGCCACCATTAAAGCATGTTGCCCTACCAACGTCTCCTGGCTCAGTACGTTACATATTCACAAGTGGATGCATTTGCTACCAAGCAGAACAAGTTCTGCACATTCTACAGCAGGGGACTGGCAAACAATGAGTCATCTGGAGATTCCTTTTTACAGCAGTGGATGGGGAAACTTTTTTACCTATTCCCCCACATATCCACTAATCCAATGGGTCCTCCAGAAACACATACATGATCGAACTTCCTGTAATGCCTTCTTTTTTTGAGCAGAACATTTTTTATTATTCAGCAACATTGGTCAGTAATCATCCAAACATAAACACCAAACATATTGCCTCACATTTCCCATCTCCCTCCCCCCTTTTTGTGACTTCCCCGGTGCATTCAACTTAAAGTATGAAAAAGAATAAAAGGTAATATTAGCCTTTTAAGAACCTTTTAAAAACACTTATGGCTATAATAAAATACAAATAAGAACAAAATGACTTATTACTATTATTTTCTATCTTAATTAATAGTCTATTTATAATATTGCTATACTTGATTGTTGGTGTTATCTATCATAATTATAGTCCATTAAGCCCAATCCTTATATGCAAAGAACACTGTATATTTCCATAATTCTACTTTATCTATAGTTAACACTTTACATTAAAAAAAAGAAAAAAAAATAACCATTGTTAAAAATCACCAAATGTCCTTTCACCTTCCACTGTTTTTCAACATACTTTTGAAATTTCTCCCATTCCTTGTTATCTATATCAAGTTCTTTTAAAGTTCTAGTAAGTTTGTTCATTTCGCTCCAATGCATACCTTTCACAATCCAGTTCCATTTTTCTGGTAGTTTATTTTGCTTCCACAACTGCGCATGTAATGTCCGTGCAGTCGAAAGCATGTACCAAAGCAATGTTCTGTCTTGTTTTGGAAAACTTTCCATTTGTAATCCCAACAAAAAGATTTCAGGTGCTTCCTTTATATTGTAACCCAAAATCTTTGAAATTTCTTGCTGAATCATTTGCCAAAATTGTATAGCCTTTTCACAAGTCCACCACATGTGATAGAAAGATCCTTCATTTTTTTTTTTTTTTACATTTCCAGCATCAATCAGACATCTGGTTATTTATTTTTGAAAGTTTCTTAGGAGTCATATACCATCTGTATAACAGTTTTAAAACAGTTTTCTTTAATATTGTTACATGTCGATATTTTCATAGAGTTCTTCCATAAATATCCCCATTGTTCCATCTGAATGTCTTTATTTATGTTAATTGCCCACTTTCTCATTTGAGATTTAATCACTTCCTCCTCTGTAGACCACTTCAATAATAATTTATATACCTTTGAAATCATTTTTTTCATTATCGCCAAACAGCATTCTTTCCAGTTCCGTTTGATCCTGTCTTATTCCTTCATTTCTAATATCCTGTTCAAGCAGACTTTTAATTTGTTGCAATTGAAACCAATTATACTTATAATCCAATTCTTCCACTGATTTTTAATTCCACCTTGCTGCCTTGTATTTTTAACAATTGTTTGTATGTTATCTGTTCTCCTTCCTCAATATCAGAATATAACTTTATTACTTCTGTCGGCACAATCCAAAGCGTTTTCCTCTCTTCACCATATTTCTTGTATTTCAACCAAGTTTTTAACAACTTCCTGTAATGCCTTGGTGGCCCAGGCAGTTGTGGTTCCCACATCTGCTCCACCTGTTGCAGAATACATACCTTCATTTTCCTCTGGCTCTGGACCTCCTGTCGCAGCAACAAAGCAATGTTCTCCATTGAATCCTGCCCTCTGGCTGACTGCATGAAAGTTAACTCCTTAATTTTCTCACCACAGGTTCAACACATACTGCTGAATACCAGAAAACTGGCTATCCACTGGACATTCAAGGCCAAGTGGAAGTGGTTCTTTCTCTATGCCTCCACTAGGCACATGGACCCTAGGAGGGCTACACTACCCAACATCTTGTTATATCTGGTGTCCCTTCAAGAGCTTAGTCTCAGGTTCTCATCTCTAAAGGTTCACTTAGTGGCAATCTCTGCACATCATGAACTAGTAGATGGCAGAATGTTCTTCTCTCATTGGGTTACCAAAACATTCCTTAAGAATATGCTACCTTCCAAACTTTTGTTAGTTCATTCATTATTACACCCTGTGCTGAAATAAATAATTCAACTTGTAGGACATTGTTTTTAACGGTGTAGGGTCTGATGCTGGCTAATTTACTCTAGGTCATATGGAATCCAAATCCCACAATGTGACACTTTTCCATGCCAGTGACAGTGCACCAGCAATGCCAGTATGGCAAGGAACTATGGCATGCTAGTGTTGGTGAGAATCAAAGGAAAGAGCTACTCTTTATTTTTATTTGGGAAATTTATATTGTACCCTTTCCCAAGCAGGCTCAGGGTGGATTACATCCAATAAAACCAGCAGAATACAATAAAATCAATAAAATACCATTAAGACAACAACGCATCACAGTACAGTACAGTATAACAGAGGCGGGCGGGCTCATCGTGCAGGTTGAGGTATAATCAGTTATAATGGTTCAGATGATGAATCACTGTGGGGGGGATAGTCGGTGGTAATGGCAATAGGGAAAGAAAAGGACGCCCGCCTGCCTCCACCAAACACTTGGCGGAACAGCTCCGTCTTACAGGCCCTACAGAAAGGTAGCAGATCTGGTAGGGCCCGTATCTCCATAGGGAGCTGATTCCACCAGGTTGGGGCCAAGGCCAAAGAGGCTCTGGCCCTGGTTGAGGCAAGACGGACATCCTTTTGGCCAGGGATAACCAGAAGATGTTGATTGGCAGATCGCAGCAACCTTCGAGGCTCATATGGGGAGAGGCGGTCTCGTAGGTATGTCGGTCCCAGGCCACGTAAGACTTTAAATGTCAATACTAAAACCCTGAAGCAGATCCAGTACTCAACTGGTAACCGGTGCAATGTGGACAACATCGGTCGACTGCTTGCCCATATAGGCAATCCAGGTAGTAGCCATGCTGCTGCATTTTGCACCAGTTGGAGTTTCCGGATCAGTTTCAAGGGCAAGCCTGCGTAGAACGAGTTACAGTAGTCCAACCTGGAAGTGACCGTTACATGGATCACTGTAGCTAGGTCCTGGGATGTCAGATAGGGCACCAGCTGTTTGGCCTGCCCAAGATGGTAAAAGGCAGATTGCGCAGCTGCTGTGACTTGGGCCTCCATGGAAAGGGAGGCATCCAGTATCACCCCCAAACTCCTCACTCTCTGAGCTGGCACCAAAGGGACACCATCTAGGGTGGGGAGTCGGATGTCTATGGCTGCTAACAGATGGGCAGTTTGGGGCACATGGGAGGTGTCCCAAATTGGGCCAGCTCAGAGAGAACCATCTCAAACCACCCACACACTCCAGTGCAAGGTGCTCCTGTCGCTTGTATGTAAATAATCCTGACAGTTTTCTAGCTCATGCTGGGAAAGTGAAACTGATGTGCTAAGCTAGATCATCTAAATGACAGGGGGTGGCTGGTTGCCAGAGGTTGCATCAGCCTAGAGCTTGCATCAGCATGACTCAGCAGGAAGCTGATTGGTTACTTGATGTATAAATGTACAAAGACACTTTGCTATGTGCGGGTTATGGAAGTTGGAGAGCAGCGGAGCATTCTGTTGGATTGAAGAGTGAGAGGTGTAAATAAACTGTATATAGTGGTTTTAACACTGCTGTGTACAGCCTTCATTCTTTGCGTCACTAAAGACCACCCTCTTAAGCTCGGGCTCATCAACAGCTCCATCGCATCCATGGGGCACCTCGGCACAGTCAGCCGTAGCACACCATTCCCTTGGTGTGGTTTGGGTTTCTTTTTTCCATACATTTTTAGTAGTCATGTGCATATGCTCTCATGTGCACACATGCTCATGCACTCTGGGCAGTTTTTTTTTTTTTTTTAAATACCAGTGAGTGCCTAGAGCGGATTAGTGGGTTCACACCACCAACCTGCCTTGCGTGCTTCCGTGTCCAGATGCCAAAGAGGCTACTGGCATGAGGCTCAGAAATTTGCCACCACATCAACAGTGGTAGCTTTTGGAACCACTCTGAGGATGCCAGAGGACAGGTTGAGTACAGGATGGGGGTGAGATGTGCTCATTTGGACGGGGTTTTCTGTGTTTTAACAATTTATTAATAACATATGGTTACAATATTAAATTGTCTCTTTTCTATACTAACCCATATGATATTTGGAACAGTTCCGCAGGGCCTGTAAGACCCACCTCTATAAACTAGCCTTCAACCAATGATAAACTAGGAAATGCCTCTAAAAAATTGCTCTTGGTTACTGAATTTTATGGAATTATTGAAGATCGAATGTTTTAGCACCATTGTAATTTGTAAATTTTAACTTGTAATTTGTCTTAACTTGGATTTTATTTGCAATTTATGTAATCTGATGTATAATGTATTTTATGTTGTAAGCCGCCCTGAGCCTGCTTTGGCGGGGAGGGCGGGATAGAAATTAAAAGTTATTATTATTATTATTATTATTATTTCAGCCCCCCCCCTCCCTCCAGTATTTGACCTCCCCGAAGTTATAAATTTAAATTCCATTATAAAGGTACCACTAACCAATCAAAGTTCAATATTTTTCTTCTCTCATTAATACTAAAAAATTGTCCAATGTCTTTTTACATTCCACTCTTTCTCCATATATCCTTTAAATTTCTTCCACTCCTTTTTGAATATATCTAAATCATAGTCGCTTAAAGTTTTAGTTAATTTGCCCATCTCACTCCACGATAAAACTTTCACAATCCAATTTGGATGGGTTTTTCTGAGGCATCTCTAGGTTGCCTCAAACTGCCCATCTGTAAGCAGCCTATGTGACTCTCATTGCACCACAGATAATACTATAAGGGGCTTTTGCTTTACTTGTCCTATCCTGCTTTGGGACCATTACGGCCTATCCACTAGCTTTACTCCCTGTAAAACTCCTTACAATAACAAAACGACTGTGAAGTAATTCTTACAGCAATTGCTTACTGTAGAATACTGCCTTGGGCAAAGACTTTGGTAGGTTTGCCAAAAAAACATACATCAGTGTGGTGTAGTGGTTTTATTTATTAATCTATTTATGTGATTTATAGTCCTTCTTTCCCACAGGGACTCAGGGCAGATTATCCGGAGTGAGTCAATACAATCAGCAAGATGGGACATTCAAGAAACAATGAACAATTTGACTTGTAGATCTAACCAGAAGCCTAAAGAACAGGACTAAAGAAAAGCATAAATCAAAGATTTCAGGTTTTCACGGCTGGTAACATCATTAGGGTTTGTAGAATCTTTCGGGATCAAGTGCCGTGTTCTACTGGAGAAAGTTTTCCTTCCAGACGTTTCGTTCTCAGCTGCGGAGAACATCCTCAGTGGCGTTGCAGCCGGAGCAGGCGCTCTGACCTTCTTGGCTGCTGTGCATCCCCCACTCAATGCACATCAGCCAAGAAGGTCTGAGCGCCTGCTCCGGCTGCAACGCCACTGAGGATGTTCTCCGCAGCTGAGAACGAAACGTCTGGAAAACTGGAGAAAACTTTCTCCAGTAGAACACGGCACTTGATCCCGAAAGATTCTACAAACCCAAAGCATAAATGTTAACATGAAACTTTAAATGATACAAAGTGACACAATCTGGCTATGCCTAGCTGCGGCAACCCATGCGACAATTGCAGCCAGAGGCTGCCTTTACCTTCCCCAGATGGAGAAAGCAGCCTGGAGTCCACCTCCATGTCTACCTCCATCCTCCTCAGACTTGACAATGTACTTGGCCCACCCTCCCGCCCTATATGCAGTACAGGCTTCAGCTTATTGCCTTTTCAGGGGCTTGGTACAAATGTTTCACCCTTCACTGATTGTATTGGGGGGGGGGGGGCTGCCTACCCTGCACTGTTGTCTGGGAGTTGGACAATTGGATTTGGTGGAGCTGCTTAAATAGATTTGAGCACTTGCCAGAAAAGTGTGAGAGAAGGACAAGTGGATCTGTGAGCACCATTTGGCACCCCATGGCACCATTTGGGTGGTAGCCTGCTATGCTGCCAGGTACAAGCCACATAAGGATGGCTCATGCCAGGAGAAAGGTGGCTCGCGGTGTTCCCTCTAAACTGTGGAGTCTTGTGAGCAAAAATTCTACTTTGGGAGCTACTGGAATAAAGTTGTGAGCTTCTGGCAATAAAATTGTGAGCTGCTACATAAATTACTTTGCTCTGGGGCCATTTTTCCTGAGCTAAGACAAAAATGTGTCAGCCAGAGGCTAAAAAACAGTGAGCTAGCTCATACTAACTCAGCTTAGAGGGAACACTGGCTTGCCATCCCTGGCCTTGACCTATTCCATATTGTGAGGTTGGCCATTGCCACTTTCAATGTGTAAATAGTTGAAGAAGAAGAAAAAGAAGATGATGATGATGATGATGATGATGATGATGATGATGATGAAATTAGATTTATATCCTGTCCTCCACTCTGAATCTCAGAATCTCAGAGCAGCTTACAATCTCCTTTACCTTCCTCCCCCACAACAGACACCCTGTGAAGTGGGTGGGGCTGGAGAGGGCTCTCACAGCAGCTGCCCCTTCAAGGCCAGCTATGTGAGAGCTATGGCTGACCCAAGGCCATTCCAGCAGGTGCAAGTGGAGGAGTGGGGAATCAAACCCGGTTCTTCCAGATAAGAGTCCATACACTTAACCACTACATCAAACTGGCAATTAGTTATCCCAACCTTGTGTATGTCTCTTTCTTCTGACTTTGGGGGGGGGGGGAGGGCAGTAGGATTCAATTCACAGCAAACTGTACACAGCAGTACAGACCACAGTTCCCAATAATTTATCCAAATGACTTCGTGAAGCCTTTTGTACAGCGTTATCGTATAACCTGTGAGGAAAATCTCTCTTGAATCATTCAGTTTTACATGGTTTACAGAAAAATATGAGCGTGGTAGCTTTCCTGACCTCCACAGGCAGGCTATTCCATAAGGTAGCAGCCACAATGCAGAAGGCATGTGTACAGGCAGTTTTTGGTTTTGCCCTTCTGCAGGTTGGTGCACGCAGAAGGCCCTGCTTGGATGAGCAAAGCTCTTCTGATAGAGCATAAGGAGAGAGAGAGTTTCACCGCTATGAGGGTCCAAGATCATAAACCACTTCTTATGCTGTAGCCAATACTTAAAATTGTACCTGGTAATTGATGGCAACCAGTGGAGAGACTGTAGGTGTTGTGTCCTAGGCTTAAATGGGAGAACTGTTACTTTTGGAGGGAACTGTTACTTTTGGAGGGAAGCTGAACAAGCCAAAGCTTGTACTCCACACCAGGGTTCCAGAGAAGGCCTAAGCGTGCCCAATCAGGGGAAGGATTGAAACATAAGTAGCCAATCAACATCTAGGCTCATACTGTACCCTGATAGGCCCTCAGGGCCCTGTAAATAGCCAATCCATGTAGATAGTTAAGGACCAATCAGAAGGGGGCAAGAATTGTATAAAAGAGCGGGAAGTTTGAATAGAGCTCAGTCTGTGTGTGTGTTCCTGAAGTAAAGCTTGCTGAAATCACTCTCCGACTCTGGTCTCTTACTGCGCCAACCCCAGTACTTTACAGTAGGAATAATATGCATGCTCTGTCTAGCTGCCAATAATAGCCAGGTATTCTGCACCAACTGGAGTTTCCAAATTGATTTTGAGGCAAGCCCAATATATGGTACATTATAGTAGTCTAGTCTCGCTATCACCATGGCATGGATCACGGTGGCCTTCTTAACGTAAGGGGCCATTTTTCAAGCGCATTGACTAAAGGAGAGCCAGTTTGGTGTAGTCGTTAAATGTGCGGACTCTTATCTGGGAGAACTGGGTTTGATTCCCCACTCCTCCACTTGCACCTGCTGGAATGGCCTTGGCAGAAGTTGTCCTTGAAAGGGCAGCTGCTGTGAGAGCCCTCTCCAGCCCCACCCACCTCACAGGGTGTCTGTTGTGGGGGAGGAAGGTAAAAGAGATTGTGAGCCACTCTGAGACTCTTCGGAGTGGAGGGCGGGATATAAATCCAATATCTTCTTCTTCTCCAGCAATAATGTTGAGCCAAGTACAGCCCCAGGCTCTTAACTGATTTCAGCAACAGTCAGCTAAACTCCATCAGAAGTGGGGACCATAACCTCCTTCAAGACCCCCCCCCCCCCGAAGACATTCATTCTGTCTTTCCAGGGTTTAGTTTTGATTTGTTCGTTTTTAGACATTGAACCACAGCAACCGGACAGAGGTTCGGGACTTCTATGGCATCACCAGGAGATATAGATGCTATATGTAGCTGTGTGTTGTCTTCATATTGATGACAGCCAACCCCAGTGGTTAGCTTACTAACAAGGAGAGTCAAGTCCAAATCCCCACTCATGCCATGGAACGTCTCCGGGTGACCTTGGGCCACTCACACTCTTTCAGCCAAACCTGCCTCACAGTATTGTTGTGAGGATAAATTGGAGAATGATGCATGCTGTTTGGGAATTGTGTTGGGTAGAAAGGTGGAGTATGCATGAACCAAATAAACAATAACTAAATATTCATTATATCATGGCAGACTGTTGGCTTATTTAGTACAACATTGTCTACTCTCCTAGGTTTCAGACAGTGGTCTTTCCCAGATTGTTACTTGAGATCCTTTTAACTTAAGGTGTCAGTGACTGAACTCAAGTTTTTCTGTATGCAAAACATGTTCTGTGCCACTAAAGCATGGCTCTGTACATAAGCAAAGGCTCTATCCATAAGGGAAAGGCCCATCCTGACAGAGTGGATTTGGGAACAGGATTGCTGAGAACCACCATGGGCCCTGTGATGAAGATTCCATCTGTCTGCCCCCCACCTCACCCAGTATGACCCTGATTAAATCCAAATATCATAACAAAGGAACCATTTGGTTTGCTGTTCCCAAGAAAATAGAGCTAAGTGCTTAACAATTGCTCATAGGTATAAGAAAAAGCCTGCATGGTTAATATACAAAGTAATGGAAGCTGTAAAAGGTAAGAAGGATTCCTTTAAGTGGTGGAAAGCTAGTCCAAGTGAGGTTAATAAAAGGGAACACAGGCTGTGGCAAATCAAATGCAAGACTGTGATCAGGCAGGCAAAAAGGGACTATGAGGAGCATATTGCAAAAAACATAAAGACAAACAATAAAAATTTCTTCAAATATATTAGAAGCAGGAAACCAGCCAGGGAGGCAGTAGGGCCCTTGGATGACCAAGAGGTAAAAGGATTACTGAAGGACGATAGGGTGAGAAGCTGAATGCATAGGGTGATAGGCTGAGAAGCTGCATGCATTTTTTGCCTCCATCTTCACTGTGGAAGATGAAAAGTGTTTGCCCACTCCAGAACCGCTAATTTTGGAAAGGGTGTTGATGGACCTGAGTCAGATTGAGATGACAAGAGAGGAGGTCCTGCAACTGATAGACAAATTAAAAACTAATAAGTCACCAGACCTGGATGGCATACATCCAAGAGTTCTGAAAGAACTCAAAGGTGAACTTGTGGATCTCCTGACAAAAATATGTAATCTTTCATTGAAATCTGCCTCTGTTCCTGAAGACTGGAAGGTAGCAAATGTCACCCTCATCTTTAAAAAGAGTTTCAAAGGAGATCGAGGAAATTACAGGCCAGTCAGTCTGACTTCAATACCAGGAAAACTGGGAGAAATCATTATCAAGGACAGAATGAGTAGGCACATTGATGAACACAAGTTATTGAGGAAGACTCAGCATGGGTTCTGTAAGGGAAGATCTTGTCTCACTAACCTGTTACAGTTCTTTCTGACTCAGAAGCTGCTGCAGCTAACGAACTACAGGTGATGTTTTATAAAGTTTTACAAAGTCTTACGTTGTCCCTCAAAGAAAGGGGTTTTTTAGAGTCTCTTAATTTAAACTGTGAATCTAACTGAAGGTTGAAATTAAGTCAACTCCTGCAAAGCAACATGGCGGAGTGCAGTTGGCTACAGCATTGGCTCTGACAAATTTGGCTTTTAAAGACATTTCATTATATTCTTAGCAGACGTTGTGACTTTTATCTGTAAGTTTTAAGACATTAGTTGTCTGGTATTTGTTTTATTTATATATTTTTCTCAGAACAGTGCCAATTGCCATCCAACAGAACCCTCTTAATGGCATCAGGCAAGCGGCCAAGAGAAGTGGAGGAGGAATCTGCTTCTTTGCCAGTTTGCAAACAGTTTAAGATAGAGGACTTTTTTACTTTAAACAACAAGTCCAAATCTGCTCTGCCGTCATTTGCTATTAAAACATCAAATCGCTTCTCCCCTCTAGAAAATGAGTTAGATCCAGCAGAAAAGGAGGAACTGTCTAATGAACTGACTAATGAGTCTGACCACGAAGATGTTGTAGACTCTCAACTCCAGTCTGGGGTGGGAGCTTTAAAGGTGCAGCAGAGTCAGCATGAGTTACAAATATGCTGTGATAATGAAGAAAAATCCATGTCTTCTGATGAGCTCGCCCCAATTACCCTGATTGCAAGCACAGTGGAATGTAGCTTTAAAAAGTTAAAAGGATTAGAAGATCAAATTCTTGACCTTTCATTGGAAATAAAGAGACTATCAGTGTCAATGGATAAAGTTCACTTAGCCCAGCTGGATGATACCTCTATTGGAGCTTTAGCCCCTTTAAAGCGGCGCCCGTCTGCAACACAGGATGTGGATCCCCGGAGCTCCTTTACGGAGTCTAAGGTCAGCGTGGGCCATGAAAGGAACGTGCAAAAATTGGTTCTACAGCCCAATAAGGAATGCATCACAGTTTGTCCTCATGGCAGGAAGAGCCCATGCTGGAGAAGTAAATTTTTAGTTAAATCTCATCTCTGTGAACTTTTTCATCTGAACTATCACAAAATTGACTTGATTACCATCGAATCTCTTAATGATCAGTCTCAAATGCAGAGGATTCTGCTTACCTTTCAATACCTCAACATTCCTTCACTAATTTTGAGGCAAAAGAATTACTTGTGGTCGAAGGGGGTTTTCCCTGTGCGATCCTTTATTAACTCTCAAACTAATGCTCTGCTGCCTAACCAGTCCGCAAGGGACAGTACACGAAGTAATCCTCATTTTTTGAAGAAGGCATCATCTTCAGCGGCAAAATATAAGGCTTCGATGACTCTGGTCAGTCCCAATCAAATCCCAAGATGGATAATAAGTCATCAGTGCAGTCCTCTATGGATGTGATGCATAGTCCCCTTAATGTTTCAATAGAAGATGACCTTCTGCAGTCATTTGGGAGCCTTCCAGCAAAAGAACAACAGGCGATCCTTGTAAGACTTGAATGTACTAAGTGGCAGCTGCAAAGGTCTTTAGAGCCAGGGAAATCAATTCCTTCAATCAACCTGGATCCTGCAGGCAACGCCCTGTCCCCTTGTCCCCCATCGGTTGACTTAATTGATCTGACTATGGAACCCTCTCTAACTGGCTCAAGGGCACCCCAACATAACGGCTGTATTTTCACTGATGACGCCAGGGTGCTAGAAAGGATATCCAATATCGATTGACTACCAGCTAGGGAAGTCACAAGGAATATCCACATTGTCTCCTGGAACATAGCTGGGTGGAAGAGTAAAGTGAATGACTCAGATTTTTTGGACTTTTTGAAATCCTTTGATTGTGTCTTCCTTCAGGAAACATGGGCGGAAGAGAGTTTTAGACTGATGGATTTTAAAGTTTTTAATCTCCCCGCTTATAGATCTCATTCTAAAGGTCGCAGTAAAGCAGGCCTGGCTGCTTTGGTGAAATCCAACTTACCATTTAAGGTGGTCCTCTTGGATCCTTGCCCGCCATTTGCCCAGGCTTTATTGCTGTCCTCTCCAGCACTGACTCTAATCATGATTAATGTTTATTTAGCCCCTTCTAATGGAGAGCTGGAGTTTGATGCTGTCTGGGAGAAATTTTCTGATTATGTGATGTCTTTGTCTAGGAAATTCCATACTTCCATACACGTTATTGAAGAGGACTTAGTGTGGGTTCTGTAAGGGAAGATCTTGTCTCACTAACCTGTTACAGTTCTTTGAGGGGTGAACAAACATGTGGACAAAGGGGACCTGATAGATGTTGTTTACCTTGACTTCCATAAAGCTTTTGATCAAGTTCCTGATCAAAGGCTCCTTAATAAGCTTGAGAGTCATGGAGCAAAAGGACAAGTCCTCTTGTGGATCAAAAACTGGCTAATGAATAGAAAACAGAGAGTGAGTATAAATGGGCACTTTTCACAGTGGAAGATGGTAAGCAGTGGGGTGCCGCAGGGCTCAGTACTGGGTCCCATGTTCTTTAACTTGTTCATTAATGATTTGGAGTTTGGAGTAAGCAGTGAAGCGGCTAAGTTTGCAGATGACACTAAATTGTTCAGGGTGGTGAGAACCAAAGAGGATCTATTGAGGCTGGGTGAGTGGGCGTCAACACGGCAGATGAGGTTCAATGTGGCCAAGTGAAAAGTAATGCACATTGGGGCCAAAAATCCTAGCTATAAATAAAAGTTGATGGGGTGTGAACTGGCAGAGACTGACCAAGAGAGAGATCTTGGGGTCGTGGTGGATAACTCACTGAAAATGTCAAGACAGTGTGTGATTGCAATAAAAAAGGCCAACACCATGCTGGGAATTATTAGGAAGGGAATTGAAAACAAATCAGCCAGTATCATAATGCCCTTGTATACATTGATGGCGTGATCTCATTTGGAATACTGTGTACAATTCTGGTCACCACACCTCAAAAAAATATAGCACTGGAAAAAGTACAGAAAAGGGCAACTAGAATGATGGAAGGGTTAGAACACTTTCCCTATGCAGAAAGGTTAAAACGCTTGGGGCTCTTTAGCTTGGAGAAACGTTGACTGCGGGGTGACGTGATAGAGGTTTACAAGATTATGCATGGGATGGAGAAGGTGGAGAAAGAAGTCCTTTTCTCCCTTTCTCACAATACAAGCACTCATGAACATTCAGTGAAATTGCTGAGCAGTCGGGTTAGAACAGATAAAAGGAAGTACTTCTTCACCCAAAGGGTGTTTAACATGTGGAATTCACTGCCACAGGAGATGGTGGCAGCTACAAGCATAGCCAGCTTCAAGAGGGGATTGGATAGACATATGGAGCAGAGGTCCATCAGTGGCTATTAGGCACAGCGTTTTGTTGGAACTCTCTCACTGGGGCAGTGAGGCTCTGTATTGTTGATGTTGCGGGGGGGGCACAGTGGAAGGCTGCTAGCCCCACTTGTGGACTTCCTGATAGCACTTGGTGGGGTTTTTTGTGGCCACTGTGTGACACAGAGTGTTGGACTGGATGGGCCATTGACCTGATCCAACATGGCTTCTCTTATGTTCTTATGAGACCTGTGGTGGCAAAAATGAAGGAAATTGAAACATTCTGGTCCAGATTCTTTTCATAATAGGTGACATAATAAGAGAGCTTTTAAGCAACATGTCATGGGTCTCTAATATTCCATTCCTCAATTGGCCATTGAAGGTTGCTGAGTGACCTTTGGTCGTTCACACAGTTTCACCCAGACTTTCCTCACAATGTTGCTGTGAGGATAAAAATGGAGGACAGGAGAGCAACTGAAGCTACTTTAAGGCCTCATTGGGGATAAATGCAAGGTTTGACATTTGTTATAAATCTAATTTTGCCTAAAATTCTCTAAAATAGAATGGTCACTCTTGCTTTTGCTTCATCAAGTATTACAGCAAACGTTTTGGCTTGATCATGTCACATCATTTCCTTTGAGCTTAGTAGACGTAAGCAAGAGTAAGAGAAACAGACATGGAGCTGCTGTTTCGGACAGCGCCCATGCATCTCCCATAACATGTAATTTTGCCGTGACCATGTTAAGTAAATAAAGGGATTGATGGGTGGTTTCTTCTCTAAAGGCATTATATTCATGAAAACTGGGAGCCTGTCAATTATGTGTATTAGGAGTGTAGCACGACACTCCAATGCCTCTGATTGCTGTATAATTAAGCAATACGTAGATTTTTTTCTTGCACCCACTCTTTCCATACATGCTGCACATTTAAAGCCATTTGTTGCCCAGTTACCATGATATGGCATGGTTGGGACAGCAAGCACACTCATGATGTGCACAGTTGGCAGGCTCCTGGTTTGCATAAGCTTAACATCTACAGAGGGCTTGCATCTTGTGCAAAACTATTGAAGGGAAGGTTAATCCTCACATACCTTGAGCAGAGTTATATTTGTTTAATTGAAATCTTTGTAGCTACTCTGGTTCTGTGTTGTTTCAGGCTGCCAACTCAGTTCTCTTTTCATTCTCTGTGTAATAAAACCCTAATGTGTCTGTTAAGAGTGAATTCTCTGTCTTGTAGAACAGGAGGGGGGAGGGAAATAGATTGGCAGTAATGTGCTTATTTGTGCAATTGGTTTCCATCTGCTATTTTGGACTAAATTAATGTGTTACAGGAAATAATGTGAACATTGAATCAAGGAACTACAGTGCTTTATTGTGAGTGGGCTTTTATTCACAGGAACATAGAAATTTGTGTTCTGAAAGGCCATAGTTGGCTAATGCTTTGTGCCACAAGAAGAACTAAGCACCTCAGAGCTTTTAATACAGAAAGGGATATTTGCTTCTTGTGAGACATTTTCTTGCTCTGAAAAGAAGACAAATTTTATCATAGGTGGTTAAGTCACAGCATAGTTGTTAATTTTTTATTTTATTTAAAACATGCATACCCCATCTTTCTAGTAACTCATGGTGGCTTACAAACATGACCAAAAGGACACCAAAATTACAATTAAAATGCATCAGAAAATACAATAAAATAATATAAGTAATATTGATTGCCTCTCAAGCAATTCGTGTCCTACCTGTAACAAAGTTCTGTCATGCAAAAGTTCTTTATAAGAGGACCATCAGATCTGGGGTCTAATGAACTGTTGTTTGAAAACCATACCATCGTAAGATATTTCTATAAATGCCATGACAGCAATTGCAACGCCCAGGAATGGAGAAAGGCAGGTCATGCTATATGATAGAAAAGACCTAAGAAAAGGAATTGCTGCGAGGACTACAGTTGATACATATGTTCCCCTCCCCATGTTTAGCCCCCCCTTCTGCTCCTCCTGCCGCCACCTTTACATCCCCTGCCTCTATATTTTACCATTTTTTGCTGTCTCCCCTTCTCCTTCTCTTTGATAGAAACTGAGGCTTGGAATCCTCAGCAGTGTTGATTGCAAGTTGCCTAACCACCTCCAAAATAGCTACCGGTCTCACGGCATAGTCTTACAGGATCTCATTTGAGCACTTTTTCTTTGAAAATCAGACGTTGTTTATGTGTTTTGTTCCCCCCCCCCTCCCAACCCCACACTATGGTTCAATTCAGAATTACTTGCAATGATGCAGAAATCAGAGATCCTTGAACTGGCTTTGAAGGGGAAATCTCAAGGTCCAGTTTACCAAATGGAACTTTTCTGGCACCTTAAAAGACATTTGGAACTCCAGAAAGTAAGGCCAAAACCTGAGCCTTTAAACTAATTAACTGTTTGATAGCTCTTTTGGGTGGGATACATTGAATAGTCATGCCTTTATGCCCTGTGTAAAGGATAGGTGATACATGCAGTAGCTTTAGCCTTTGTTATTTAAAGGGTATGGAGCTGAAGCAATGGTCCAGAGGAAGCATATTGCAAAGATGAGAGAAGTCTGTAGAATACTTTAAAAATGCAATAATTATATTGCTTCTGAACAGCTTGTTAAGCAAATACACACTAGTAATAGCGTAATTAAATCCTTCCAAAGCATGTGTTAAGGTTCTTTGTTGAACCTATATAAGAGTCTATATAGTGCTCATTCTTCCTCTTATAGCGGTTCAAGTGAGATACTATTTCATTTCTTAGCGGCAGAATCAGATGCTACAACAGATACTTAAAAAGATACATTAGACCATAGAAGTCTATTCTCTATCCCTTGTCAGATTGTTCCCTGCAGTGTATTAGCAAGTTCTCTATTTAGCCTGGTTTTAAATGACTCAAGCTGTGGCAAGTGTACTACTTGGGGGATCTTAATAAATCTTTTGGTTGGTGTAATACCATAAAATAGCTATAGTCAAATTCAGAGAAGATGTTATAACATTGTTCTTTCTTAAAACCCTGGTTGCGGCTGTTTATCATATGATTATGCTCTAGCTTAATGATCCTATCCAAGAGGCAATATTATGCCGCTTGACTTTGATTAATGCCCAGTATTGTTTCCTAGTAGCCGTATGAAGTTGTATTTTAAAGCTAAATATTTTCTTCCCTGGGATTAGCACATTTTTGATTAGACAGAGAACTTCTGTCATGTGCATTTAAGCTGTCAAAAAGCGATTGCTAGATTCTGAATGTACTTGAACGTCTGCAAGCTCTACTAAATGTACAAAGAAGTTCATAGGCAAGGGAGATCTCATAAGCATTTTTGTTTCTTTGACTTTCAAAATCCAACTCCTGTTCAGCATGTCCTATTTATTTAAAAGCTGAGAGGCAGACAAAAGCTTTAAATTCATAATTGGGCAGGTTGAGGGAAATAAACATTTGGGTCCCTAGCAGTGGAATTGTATCCTGAGTACTATCCTTCTAAGCCCGTTGAAGTTAATGGGCATAGATTAGGAAAACACAGTCTCTTTTGGACTTGAAGGTCCTGTTAGCTAGCCAAATTGGCAGGGTGATCTCATCTGTTTAGAATTTAATCCAGCAATTTCCCAGTATTTTTGGTTTAGACCTACCTCTCTTACCAAGTGCCTCCAACTGTATTCGTCATTGTAACACAGATGCTGGTAGAACATAAGACATCTTAGTAATGGACACTGGTATGCTTTTAGAGATGCTACCAAATGATATCTAAAATGAAATTTTGAGGTGACTTTAAGTCAAAGCATCCATACAATTTCTAGGAAAGTTTATGTTGCATGGTCTTAGATATAGGATGGGAAAGCCAAGCAACTTCTCATCGGAAGTACAAAGCATTCCTGAGGCAAAGAATTAAAAGTACAAAAGTACAAAAGAATTAAAAGGTAATATTTCAGTATGTCATAGTTATATCCAAAATGCTTTGCTGCTCTGTTTTCACAATATTTATATCTTCCTTTTGCCCCAGTCTTAGTGGATTTATATATATATATATATTAATTTACAAACCACAAAAAATGCACTACAGAGAAAAGGGATTAGAAAAAGCAAGCTGGTTGCTCCTATCTATCAAACAATCAAACTTCCATTCAAGGATCACTAAAAGTACATCAGAAAAGTTCTGCTTCACAAAGATTCCGAAATCTTTGGTGTCTTCCTCACACCATCAAGGAGATCATTCCACAGAATAGGAAGGATCACTAAGAAAACCTGGGCAGAAATGGTTCTGACTGCCCTAAGCGAAGGAACAATTTACAATACTCTGATTGTCAGAGCTGCTATTCAGGTACATCTGAGTGGAGACAGTGACCAATTTCCCGCTCACCTTATTCCGCTCTCATGTTTGTCTTCTCAGCGTGACTTCCTTCCGATTTCCCACTATTTGCCCCGGGGCTGCAGCAAGGATTAGTGTTTTCACACAGCAAACAGAAACTTTTTTTTAGCGATTTCTGTTTGCTGCACAAAAACACTGATCCTTGCTGCAGCCCTGGGGCAGATAGTGGGAAATTGGAAGAAAGCTGCCCTGAGAAGACCAACATGAGAGCGGCGTAAGGTGAGTGCGAAATTAGTCAGTGTCTCAGATATGAGGGTCCCAGTTGTAAAGGGGTGTGTTTGCAGTGGTGAAAGATAGCATTTTGGTTCCTCTTAGTTGCTGGTGTTTTAATACACCTAAATAAACCAAGATTTTACTTGTAGGTAGTGCCTATCCATTCAGATTTTCAGAGATCAAGATTATACAGCCATTATAACTGCTGCAATGTGTCTGTGATTTACATAAGAGGCCATAAGGGCCCTGCGGGATCTTTCCACCTTCTGCAGGGCCTGTAAGACTGAACTGTTTCGACAGGCCTTTGAGATCTAACCTAATTTGGGAGAGCGCTGCCACTCTACACCATTACAGAGTACCATGATTGCCATTTATATTTATGTTAAATTATATCATAGTGATACAGCACCAAAAATGCAATGGAATGTTTTAATGTTTAAGTGTTTTAAATAATTTTAAATTGTAGTTTTTATTGGTTAAATTGTAAAAATGTATGTTGTTAGCTGCCCTGAGTCTGCTTGCAGAGAGGGCGGGATAGAAATTTAAAGGAATGAATGAATGAATGAATGAATGTCCTGAAAGTATTCAGGTAGCCTGAACAGTTCTTTTCTCCAGCTTAGAAAAGTAACAGTCAGATAACCGCTGGTTTTATTTTATCTCTTTTTATTAATTATGGTTTTAACTGTACTTGTAAATGTTTTAAATTGAATTGTATGAATTATTATGTTGTGAGCCGCCCTGAGACACTCCGGTGAGAAGGGCGGGATATAAGTCCATTAAATAAATAAATAAATAAATAAATAAATAAATAAATAAATAACAGTTCCACTTTTATAGGGTAAAATATTGTCCTCTTTTGTCAATGCATTAGTTTCCTCCTCACAGTCCAAAGCTAAGCCCAAGGACTATGGAATGTTTACATTGATAATTCCAAAAATAGGTGATATAGTGATTGCAGTATTGCCTCATTTGGTTAGAAATTTTAACAACCTGTATGTTCTCTAAACTACTCTAGGGATAAGATAAAGTACATGTCTTTACTAGGTTGCTATCCAAGGATGAATTCTATGTGCCTACGCACATGATGCTTATATATCTTTGCTTTGATATTGGTGCACTTTTTAAATTAAAATTTATTAAACAGGAGGTTTACAAGGTTATGCATGGGATGGAGAAAGTAGAGAAAGAAGTACTTTTCTCCCTTTCTCACAATACAAGAACTCGTGCTCATTGGATGAAATTGCTGAGCAGTCGGGTTAAAACGGATAAAAGGAAGTACTTCTTCACCCAAAGGGTGATTAACATGTGGAATTCACTGCCACAGGAGGTGGTGGCGGCTACAAGCATAGCCAGCTTCAAGAGGGGGTTATATAAAAATATGGAGCAGAGGTCCATCAGTGGCTATTAGGCACAGTGTGTATATATATCATGTGCGTAGGCACATAGAATTCATCCTTGGATAGCAATCTAGTAAAGACATGTACATTATCTTATCCCTAGAGTAGTTTAGAGAACATACAAGTTGTTAAAATTTCTAAACAAATGAGTGTTAGACTGGATGGGCCACCGGCCTGATCCAACATGGCTTCTCTAATGTTGTTATGTTCTTATGAACACCAAAGAAACAGAAACATAACAGATAAGTACATTATAAATGGATTTACCCATTGCATAGTGTCCAGATATTAGTATACTCTTAGCAGGATCTGGACCTACAATATCAGATATAGTTGGATATTCATATTTAAAACATTGAGATCGAAATTCTGACCTTCACATTTCCATTGTTCATTATGCACTGGATGTAGACTGAATTTCCTTTCCAACTGCAACAGCAAGGCCTTCCTTCCTGTACTTTTTATCTTGATGCCTATTTAATTCAGATTTCTTAGGACAGCTGTTTCTCTTTTTTTTCCCCCCACAGATGGAATGCCATTTGTTTGGTGGGTTGGTCGTGCCAGCGAAAAACATCCTTACTGGGGAGGATCTCCTCCTGGAGTCCAGCAATGCGCCTGTGGACTGGAAGAAAGCTGTCTGGATCTGAGATATTTTTGTAACTGTGATGCAGATAAAGAAGAATGGTAACTACAGGAAATTATTCCAGTTTAAATTTTGCATTGGAACACGATTGACTAATGGTAGTGAAAAGCAGCAGCTGAATGACAGAATGTGAAATTAGAAACTTTTTGTATAAATTTAATTGCAGTTAAAAAAAAGGGGGGGGGATAGAGTCAAATTTTGATTTTGTTGGTTTATTTGTTCATTTGGATCCACCAAATTATTTTATTTACTTAATTTATACCCCACCTTCCTTCCCAATGGAGACCCAAAGAGGCTCACATAATTATCCTCTCCATTTTATTTTTACAACAACCCTGTGAAGTAGGCTAGGCTGAGAGTGTGTAATGTATCCTAGGTCACTCAGCAAGCCTCCATGACTCAGTGGGGATTTGAACCCGATCCTTCCAGATTCTAGTATTGCACTCTAACTACTGCATTAGATTGGCTCTCAAAATTTCAGGGCCAGTTGTAAACTTTGCAATCACTTTCTCTAGAAAAATTGTCCAGTTACAACCTGTTCAATCACCTTGCTCAAGAGTGGAACATTTAGGACTGGTCAATAATGGTGGACATCCCCTGGGTCCAAAGTAGGCTTCTTTAGAAGTGGATTCACCATAGCCATTTTTCCAGCAATAGGACTACCACTTCCTCTCTCAAGGAGGCAATAACTGCCTCTTGGCCCCCATCAGCCAGATCTCCCCCCTGCAGATGTAAGTAGCCAGGAAGGCCAAGGGTCATACAAGCAGGTAATAGGCCTGAAACTTCCATTGATCAGATCCTGAGACTGAATTACCTGAAATGTATCCCAGATAGCTGAATAAGTTAGCACCTTGGCGCCATGTGATACTTTCATTACTAATGTAGAGTCCAAGTCAGAACAGATGTGAGAGATTTTATCTGCAGAGCTTCATAGGTTAGTCAGGCTCGTCTGCAGTAGAAGAGCTAGATTCCAGTAGCATTTAGAGAGCAAAAATATTTTTGGAATATAAGCTTTTGAGGATCAAAGGTGTCTGATAAAGGAAGCTTTGACTCTTGAAAGCTTATCCCCCCACAATTTTGTTGGTGTGTAAAGTTATACTGGATTCAAATTTAGCTCTTCTATCTGCAAAGTGTTTAACAAAACAATCACAGTGAGCCACCAAGTAGCCCACTTCTGTTACCCAAAACAGACAGCCACTACTTAATTTGGGGGAATTAGCTTTGAGACAGAGTGAGAGGTGGGTAACCTATGTATAAGGGGATCTGTCCCTATGAGATCTCTCAGAAATAACCAGATAGATGTTTAACTGGTAGGGTTTGTATTAAAAATAAAAACAACAAGGGTACACACACAAACAATAAATGCATACAAAAGCTACCCAGGAAAAGCAGCAAGGAAATGGGAAAACTGTTTAGGGGAAGGGTGACATTTACTGATCCTGAAGAGGTCCATGGAAGCAGTAAGTTAAGGATGGAAACAGTCAGCATTTTTGAGAAGTGAGAGACAGAAGGCCCAAAAGCAAGTTGGGGTGCATGGAGGATCTAAGAACACACGCCAACTGCTGAGGCAGTAGTGTGACATATTTGTAAGGCAAAATGTATCTGAGGCAGGTTGACACACTGCCTGAGGTCAATGTCTTGATTGCTCTATCAGAGGTAGGCAAAGAATTGGAAGAGTTTTGATGGTCTTACAAGCACTGGAAGAGCAGGGTAATTGGAAAGATGAATAGATTTAAGCATTGATTAATTACCACTGAATCAAGGTAATGGGTGAAGGGGAAGATATTGATGGGATTATACTGAGTGAATCAATAGGTCCTGGGTGACACATTATCCTAAATCCTGCATTTCTCCATGGCAATGAAGGGGTAGTAGCCTGCCTGCTGCATTAGCCTTGAAACTAATTTCCCAGGCCAATGCCTGGCTGGCATCCATCTTCATCAATTTTGGCCAAGCAGTACCCTGTACTTAGGTAATTGGGGTGATATTAAGAGGGATGTTTCTGGCTCTTCTAACACTAAACTACCCCTCAGTGAGAGGAAGGATCTGATTGCTAATACCTCTTCCTGCAGACCAGATACCAACAAGCTTCTGACCACCTGGAACAGCTCCATTTGCCTACATGGCATTGATACCTGGTGGCGGGGTGTGTGTGTGTGGAAATTCTTTGTTGCTATCAGCATCGTGAAGTATAATTTAAACTGAGTTTTCCCCCATGTCTTATTAGATTTGCCCTGGCTCTTTCCTCCTCTGTCACCCTAGCCATGTCTTTCTATCACTTACAGCTCCACAGTAAACCAAGGGGATACCTGGGCTCTAACAATTGAAAGCGGGTGCCTGGGAGTGACCATATAAACCATCACAGTTATTTCTTCATTCCAGAGGTCAAACCAGGGTATCAACCAAAACACCAGACATACAGTATCAATGGGAAAAAGAGTTGTCAGAAAGCTGTTTAAATCCACCTGGCTCCGGAGCAGGTCATTTTAATAGATCTCACACACCTGCAGAGTAGGGGTGTGCATTTGAATCTATCCGAGCTAAAACCCTGCCTGAAAAAAAAAAACCTTACCGGTATATTCCAGGTAGATTTCAACATCCAAAATGTATCTGGGTTTTCTTGGGAAAACAAACCCCCTCAAAACACACAAACAAACAAGCTGCAGAAGAAGCCAGCCCGAGGATCTCCTGTGCTGCTGGGAGCAGATTGCTCCCCACAGGCTGGGCTTTGCACTGGCTTCTCTCGCAGCCTGATTTAAACCAGACTTCAGGAGACGTGAGCTCAGCCAGGATATCCTGTGCTCTGTGGAGCAATGTGCCCCAGGCGCATGGCAGCTCCCTGGGGCTTGCTTCTCCTGCAGCCGAATTTAAACCAGATTGCAAGAGAAATGAGCTCGCCCAGGATCAGCTGTGCCATTGAACAGCACAGCTAGTACAGCAGCTCCTGGGGCTGGTCTCTCCTGCAGCCCGATTTAAATCAGACTGCAGGAGTGGTGAGCCCAGCCAGACTCTCCTGTGCCATGCAAAGCAAGGTGTGTGGCACAGCAGCCCAGCCAGGACTGACTGTGCCACTGGGAGCGATGTACTTTGCATGGCACAGAAGCTCCTGGGACTCACTTCTTCTGCAACTTGGTTTAAACTGGACTGCAGGAGAAGCACACTCTATCAAGATTGGCTATGCCTGTGAGGAGCCTATTATTCATCTTTGTGGCTTCTGTGCAGTCCCACATGGGGACTGCAGTTCTGCAGGCCTGCTATGGAGAGAAGCTAGCAAGCTAACTCAGGTTTTAGGCTCCCAGGAGTGCTCTCTCAAAGGTCTCCCACCCAAAAGTCATGTGATTAGGGCAGTGGACCACTTCTCCCTCAGTTGTCTTTTTGCTACCAAAAAGAAGAAACGTTTTCAGCAAGCTAAGATTACTGAGGCCTATTATGACTGAAAAACCCTTTAATATCTATCTATCTATCTATCTATCTATCTATCTATCTATCTATCTATCTATCTATCTATCTGTCTGTCTGTCTGTCTGTCTGTCTGTCTGTCTGTCTGTCTGTCTGTCTAGGGCTTTTTTTGTAGCAGGAACTCCTTTGCATATTAGGCCACACCTCCCTGATGTAGCCAATCCTCCTGGAGCTTATAGTAGGCCCTGTACTAAGAGCCCTGTAAGCTCTCGGAGGATTGGCTACATCAGGTGGGTGTGGCCTGATATGTAAAGAGTTCCTGCTACAAAAAAGCCATCTATCTATCCATCTATCCATCCATCCATCCATCATATATTTCTGTATCTCTGAAGAACCATCTTCATATTTGGATATACAACAATTTTCAAACTTTTCTTTTCCACCCATCCACAAGAGGTGGTAGAAAAGAATGTTTGGATTGTGGTGCCAAAATGGCCCAGAATGACAAGCACTTGGCTGGTTTGCTCTGTCTGGGTGAAGTGACATAAACCCAAAGGTTTCTGTGAAATGTTAATCTCCAACCAAACTTATAGCAAAATATAATTTTACTTAGAATACAAATGAGATAATAATATTGCAATATAAATAATGTTGGACACTACAAGGACTAAAAACCCGCTCCAAAATTCATAAAGCAAATTAATGCAAAGTCCTTCTGGGGTAAAGTCCATGCAGTATCTTCTGAAGGTGACTATTCTTCTAAGGTAGAAATTGAGCTTGATCACTTCCGCAATGAGGCAGCACTCATATTTCCTTGTTTCACTATAGCTTTATTGAGCTTGGCAAGAAATGGCAAGAACACTTATGCCATCTTTTAACCCTGAAAGCACCGTCAGGTGGAGTGGCACAACTCAAAGTGGACCTATACCAAACAGGCTCGGTGCGTGGAAGTCAGCCAAGTAGGTGGCCGCCTGGGGCACCACTTGGCCTAGGGCGCCATGAGGTGCCCCCTCTCCCAGCGCCTGCTGCCTCCCTGCACCTGCCACCACCCACCGCCGCCTCACTATTGCCTGCCACCGCCCACCTCTCTGCCCGCCTCTCCGCACCCACCTCCCTGCACTGCCCCCTCTCGGCTCCTCCCCGTGCTCCCCGCCGCTGGCTACCACCTCCCCTTGCCAGCTTCACTCTCGGGCTGGCTCTCCTGCAGAAAAGGCAGCCCGAGAGCAAAGAGGATGCCCCCCCAGCTCTTTCCCCCGCCCGAGATTCGGGCAGAGGAAAGAGGCAGCTCGGCTTCGCTCTCAGGCTGGCTCTCCTGCAGAAAAGGCAGCCTGAGAGTGAAGAGAACGCCCTGCGCTGGCTGTTTCCCCTGCCCGAGACTCGAGCAGAGGAAAGAGGTGCAGAAAGGCTGGGGAGCTTTTGCATAGAGGGCTCCTTGAGAGGAGCCCTCCCTGCAAACGGCGCTGAGGGGCCCTCCCCCACTGGAGGGGGCAGAGGAGCTCGCTACCCTTCCAGACTTTGCCAGGGTCTCCCGAGGCTCAGGAGTCCTCAGCAAAGTTGGGAGGGTTGACAGTAACATCATTGTGATGTCATCGGCATGCACGCACTTTGTGCGTGCTAAAATGATGGGGGGGGGGCGGATGATCACAGTCCAGCCTAGGGGCGCAGGTAACCCTAGCACCGGGCCTGATACCAAGCTGGCTATACCAAAAGACATCATGGCTGAGTCCTTGACAATAGACCCATTTGTGAGTTCCACTGTGGCCCCTGTTTCTGTGTCTAAACATAGTATCACTGTGACATGGTCTGCCTTTGAGCCTTCCACTTAAAAAGAAAGAAAGAAAGAAAGAAAGAAAGAAAGAAAGAAAGAAAGAAAGAAAGAAAGAAAGAAAGAAAGAAAGAAAGAAAGAAAGAAAGAAAATGAAACATACATGCCATGAGTCCTCCAACTGGGGAACGTTGCTTCAGCATCAACATGTTTCGCTCTAGAGCCTCCTCAATGATTGGTGCCAAACTTCACCCAGTGCAGAGGTTCCTAATACTATCCACTCCGTGTTGGGCATCTCCTTCTGGATCAGACGATGGTGTCATGATAACTGTATGCAGCTCAACTGCCTGCATGGAAAAAGAAACATTACCACAATAGGAAGGGTTCAGTCTATGCCAACTCCTGGATGCCCTATCCCATGATGTTTCTGACCCCTTGGGGTGATGGGGGTCTCTTCCCATTATCCACTCTAGGAATCTCCTTCAATGTCATCTCTATGTCAACTCCATGACTCTGCTTGATGTCAACGTGATGTTGATTCCAATGTTCACGCCTCTGACTCCGAGGTCAACTTCGATACAGGTTCCAATCATGATTTGGAAACTCAAAGGCTTCCTTCACCAGACAAGCGAGTTACTGAACTATTGGCTCCATCCCCAACAGAGGGACATTAGATTGTATGTGGAACAAATCATACAAATGGCTGAGGGGCTTAAAGTCGATTACCTGTCAGTGGAACCCAAGTCAAATTACCCAATTATGGATGTCTTGTTCACTCAGATTCTAGACCAGTTCAACTGCCCTTCATTCAATGGCTGTTGTGTTGAAGGGTGGGGGGGGGGGGAGTGAAACTGAGATATTTAACAGCTCAGCCATTTAAACCAAACAGTTGAGCAGGTCTGCCAGACAGCTGTCAGGTTTAAATGACTGGCAACCATTTAACTGGTTGTTTACTCTTCCCCCTTCAAAGGGGAAGCCAAACTGAGGGGTTTAATGGCTTGCAGCCATTTAAACCTAACAGCTGACAGGGTCCACCAAGCAGCTGTTAAATGGCTGGCAGCCACTTAGTCAGTTTTGCTTCCCCCTACTTTGAAAGGGGGGGGGACAAAACTGAGGTGTTAAATGGCTGCCAGCCAGCCATTTAAACCTAACAGCTGACTGGCAAACCTTGCACCACTCAGCTATTAGATTTAAATGGCTGGTCTCCAACAGTGAAACTGAACTGGCCACAAATCCAGGAAACGTTTGGGGAAGGCACCTTCCCTGAACATTGGTTTGCAAACTCCAAACCGGCTGAAATTCAGGCTGAGATTTATACTTTCTGGACCAGGACATATTCATTTGTCTAGAAGTTCTGGATCTTCATCTCTTGTCACCGTAATTTGACCCAGTTCTTTAGACTCAGTCCTTTTCTAAAAATGGTGGCTCTGTGTGGGTATGTGTCTCACATTTTCCACAGGGACTGAAAACAGAAGTGAATTAATTCTTTTTCTCTAATATCTTCCAATCACACTTAAGCAATTCTTTCGTTCCTTTGTAATGTAATGGTCCAGCCTCTTCCCTGGAAATGAAATTGAAAGAGAAAATAAAAGAGAAAATAGATTACTGATCTGAAGTACAACAGTTAGATTTGGGTCCAATAGCACCTTGGAGACAAACAAGATTTTCAGGGTATAAGTTTTTACCAAAACCTAGCACTTCAGAGTTAATGGCAACAGGTCATTAGAACTTTAGTTTCCAATAGTGCAATAGCAATTAGCATTTTTTAAAAAAATAATTACCGATTAAAACAAACAAACAAAAACCTCTGGTGCTGTGGTGCTTATACCCTGAAAATCTTGTTGGTCTCCAAGGTGCATCTGTAGAATTGTGCTGCTTTCAAAACTCAACTTACATTACTGTTTTTATTTCTCATGGCAACATAGTGAATGTTAACAATTTCCCCCCCCCTATTTTATGCATAATACTGTATCTGCCAGTTTCAAAGACAGGAAAGATCATATGCCTAGAAAAGTCTGGTTTCTGTATTTCTTTATAGCTAAACTGGAAATATTTCTTCATTTCTTTCCCTTTGTTTCTTTATTATTGTGTGCTATTTGAAAAAAAAAATAAAACACTGCAAAAATAATCTTGATGCGATGATGAATACGATTGCATCAAAATTAGTATTTGCACATTTTTCTTAATGCCAAGGGCAGTACTGGGTAGTTTTCCAGATGGACAGCAAAATGCAAGTGAGTGCCAGAGTTTGCATGAGGTGTATGGTCTGTGGCTCCCCTTTACATCTTGCATGGGGTTTCCAGATAGCTGACTGGTCCTGTTGGTACTTACCTAGCAGGGAGGCCTGTGGCTCTGTGCAAGAGTGCACACTTTGAGTGCTGAAGATATCCAGATCAGTCTTTAGCATTTCCAGTTAAAAGAGCATAAGTAGAAGATGTTATGAAGACCTTTCTGTGTCTGAGACCCTGGAGACCTATGCCAATTAGACTAGGAATCAATACTAAGCAATGTAGGCCAATTATCTAATTCTGTCCAGTATTTTCAACAGTAAGGGTCCAACATAGTTAACTCTGATGAACAGGTATATTACTGCATCCTGTCCCTAGAGTCTGGTAGACAGATATATATATATATATATAGTATTGCACTCTGTTTTAGAGAGGACATTAGGCTAAAATCCAGGTAAGAATGTCTTAGGTTATCTCCTAACTTTGCTGATCTTACATTATTATCTACAGCTTCTTGCTCACCCTTACTTTGGTTGAGCCCGAACTTGCTTGGCTACATTGTATGTGGAATAAAACTAATTAATTCCATTGCATTATTAATAATCTTAACCTGCACAGGTATCAAACTTCCAGAATGTGCAATTTATTTTATTGGCCTGTTCCCCACGCTGTTCATTTACATAGCTGCAGACAGCTGCTGATGGCACATTTTCTCCCAAGTATACTGTGTCTATCACAAATTTCATTAAATATCTATGCCTCTGAGTTTTCCTGCCCACTAGAGATTTCATTACTGTAAAAGGGGAAGATTGGGTACCATAAGGGATGAAATTATATTTAATGACACCACTGCCCTACCATCTGTTGTTGGGGGTGAGGGGCAGGGGCTGTGAATAGTTTTACCCAGAGACATGACCATTTATAGCACTGCAGGCTTTTGGAATACAAGAGAATGAGCTTTTCCTGAGTATCTATTTATTACTGTACAGAAGGATGAAAAATGGTTCCAGAAGGCTAACATCCAGTTTCTTACTTGTTGCTTAAAGGTATCTGCTGTATCACATAATGCTATCTGGTTGTTCAGTACAAACACAAACACTCTTTTCAGGACCAATGGCCACATCTAAAATATATCACAAACTGGAGAACTGTGGCAGATTTACACATCCAATTGCATTCCATGTCATTTGCAATGTATTCCATGATTTTTTTTTTGTATATAATAGAGATAGGCATGTGATCCATATTCTGACGACTGAATCTGAAATTATGAAACCCAAATATCAAAGATCCTGAAATATCTCTCAAAAATCATGCAATGAAAACCTCCCTTCCGATTTCAAAACTGATATCCTCTCGTCTTTTATCTTCTTTCTTACCTGTTTTATTATACAGCCTTGAGGCACTACTTCTGCAGTCGTGGGGAATTAAGAGGAAACTTCTCATGTAACACAACAAATATTTTATTTTGTTAGAACAAATTTTGAGTCCAGTGGCACCTTTAAGAGCAAGAAAAGTTAATTCAAGGTATGAGCTTTTGTGTGCAGGCACACTTCTTCAGATACATAGAAGTGTGCCTGTATATGAAAGCTCATACCTTGAATAAACTTTTGAAGGGGATGTTTCCTGAAGCGTTGATTTCTGATCTTGGATCATAATAAACTGACTGACAGAATGAACTTTTGTCGGTCTTAAAGGTGCCGCTAGTCTCAAAATTTGTTTTACAACTTCAGACCAAGATGGCCACACACCTGAATCTGTTTTGTTTTGTTGTGGATTTGCAAATTTATCACTTTGAGTGGGTATTGAAATGACAACAGGGTTTAATGTGCAATTTTATACGTTGTAAATCCAGCACTTGATGTTGGATAAAAAAAAAACATGATGAGCACTGAGGTCAGCAGGGAAAGACCTGTTGACTATCCCAGGGCCGAAGGAAGCAAGACTGCAGAATACCCGCACTCGGGCCTTCTCTGTTGTGGCCCCACACCTGTGGAACCAGCTCCCAGAGGAAGTACGGGCCCTGTGGGACTTTGATCGTTTCCGCAGGGCCTGCAAGACCTTCCTCTTTAGTGAAGCCTTCATCGACTAAACACTGAGAGACTGCTTAAATGAGTTTGTTATCTGTCAGAATAGCACCAAGATGTTAATTTTATTGTTTTACTGTTTTTAGAATTTTAATTAATTTTATCTACTGTTAAAGTATTGTATCATTTGCTATATTGATTAATGTTGTTAGCCGCCCTGAGCCTGCCTTGGCGGGGAGGGCGGGATATAAATAAAAGGTATTATTATTATAGTTAATTAATCCATATTAATTAGCAGATTACATGGGACGCTATTAAGTGTTAAAAGGTAATCTCTAATAGCCTTTCCAAACAAACAGCTTTGGTACAATTAATTCACATGCATTTCTCACTTTTACATAATTCTCTACATACCTTAACTCAAGGTAGCCCTCTGTTGAGGGTGCACTATAGTTCTAGTATTTAGAAAAATATGAGACATAATTCACAACTTCTTGTGTATGCATGTATATACTTCATGGACTAACCATTGATGAATGATGTAGCCAAATGCACAAAGATGCTTTTAAGAAAGAAGAAACTTTAGATACCCATGGTCCACCACTTTTTTTTTTCAGTGCAGCCCTGTGTGGAGTTATTCCCCTATAAACACACTGATTGCAATGGCTTTACACCATGCATAGATTGTATATAGGATTGCACTGTTGATATAGCAGTCATGGACCCCATTACCAGTAGTTTACTACTTTCAGGTGTTTCTTCGCTGAAGTATATGTCATCCCCCTGTCAGTTTCAGAGTCTGCATTGTAGGCATATGAATTATCTACTAAGGAAGGATTATCTACCAGGGATGGGCCTGAACTGAGTGGTTTTTATGCAGTTCATGGGGTTCATGCCAATTTATGGCCAGAGCAGAAAGCCGCCAAAATAGCTGAGCAGTTGAGAACACTCCTCTCTGCTCAGCTGTTTTTGCAGCTTTCTTATGCAGTTTGAAGTTTAACGGTACTGCAGATGAGAGCTGCAAAATGGGGATCAGTCTGTTCAGAATCAGGGCTGGGCACCATTTATACAGGGGAAGCCCCCATTTGTTTCCTGGTGCCCAGGTGCTCACCTCCACCATGGCCGGCCCACTTCATGCTGGGCCCAGCTTTGCCAACACTGGAGGATACCCAACCCATGTGATTCCCAGGCTGCAGCAGCCTCTTTCCCTGCTGGCACCGCTGCCCTAGGCTCCTGAGGTGGGCCCAGCCACTGGACTTTGGCTGTGGCCCACAATCATATCTTTGCTGCCACTGCATAGCTCACCACAGCCATCTCCTTCACCTTGCCACTGACTGCCTCAGCTGGCCACTCCTTCTCCACTGCTGGCTTCTCCTCCTCCACCAGCCTCTTCTCCACCACCATGCTCTTCCCACTGGGAGGTCTGGGTGTTGTGGGGCATCCTCAGGTGACTGTGGAGAGTCAGGAGTGCCCAGACTCTCCTGAATGCTGGCCAACAGACAACAGCTCTCCCTGTTGAAGCAGTACCCAGCCCTGACTCTGAACAGGTTGCTCCCCATTTTCTAGTTTTCTTGTGCAGTCCTTTTAAACTTTGAAAAGACTGCACAAGAAAGCCCGAAACAGCTGAGTGGCTAGGAGTGCTCCTGCTACTTTGCTGTTTTTGCAGCTTTCTGATCCCTTTAAATGAGATCCCTTTAAATGAGGTTTGCTTGGTCCACAAAATGAAAGTTTGTCCGAGAATGAACTAGTTCAGCCATGAACTGAACCACATTTTTGCAGTAGGTGCCAATCCCTACCACCTTCATTTGCATCTGTCTGTCTGTCTGACTGTCCGTCCGTCCGTCCATCCATCCATCCATCCATCCATCCATCCATCCATCCATCCATCCATCCATCCAGAAGGAACCTCAGGAGTCATCAACCATTTGTACAATGCAGGAAATTCAAGGTTACCTCTCCCCCATTCTCCTAGTGATGCCTATTCTATGGTCAGAGGAAGGCAATAAACCTCCAGGATCTCAGGGCCAATTTGACCTGTAGGAAAATTCCTTTCTGACCCCAAAGTAGCACACATATATCCCATTACAACAAGGCTTATCTGTCATTAATGCAGTAGCACGCTATCGCCATTGACGGGGATTTTTTGAATTATGTGCTAGAGTCCTTGAGACATGCTTTGAATGCACAGAAAGATTCTAAACCATGCTGTTTCCAGACTATACGTGGCAATTTGACTACCTTTGAAAATCAGCTTGTCGAGCATGTTAAAACTTTTGGTGTGCGGTTTATGTTGGCTGCAATATTTATGTTTCAGGATGATTCATGATGCTGAGCTAATACCATATGAAGACAAACAGTTTGAAGCTTTCATGTCTTCAAGACCACGCACCCGCTTTAGTAACAACATGCACAATCACTTGGGTCAGAACAAAGAGCAATCTCTTCCTGACAAGTCAATCCAGACCTGTCCAGTTCTTCCCTCTGTTAATGAAGCTCTTAATGATTAGGGTTTGTAGAATCTTTCGGGCTCAAATGCCGTGTTCTACTGGAGAAAGTTTTCCTTCCAGCCGTTTCGTTCTCAGCTGCGGAGAACATCCTCAGTGGCGTTGCAGCCGGAGCAGGCGCTCTGACCTTCTTGGCTCAATGCACAGCAGCCAAGAAGGTCAGAGCGCCTGCTCCGGCTGCAATGCCACTGAGGATGTTCTCCGCAGCTGAGAACGAAACGTCTGGAAGGAAAACTTTCTCCAGTAGAACACGGCACTTGAGCCCGAAAGATTCTACAAACCCTAATGATGTTACCAGCCGTGAAAACCTGAAATCTTTGAAAGCTCTTAATGGCTCCTGATTATCAGGGAAACCACACAAACGATGTCATATAGTGGGTGCAGACATGCAAAATCATACCTGTTTTCAATTCCATCAGTGCCTGCTGCAAGAATTTCCCTCAGGATCTCTTTGCATTCCTGTGGCCTTCTGAGAGGGCACAGTGCGTAAAAGGAGATTACCACTATCCCTACATAAATAGAAATTAGGATCAACTGCAGTGATTTTGTTAATGCTCCTGAAATTTCATCTCAAAGGAGCTAAAAACAGGACATTCCTATTTTTGTTCTGCTTCATCAGGATGCTGGCATTTAGGGAAACTAGGCAAGAGAAAGAGAGACAGATTTCAACTGATATAGCAATGAGTAGGAGTTAGAACCCTGATGTTCTATATAATTATTTAATTAGTTAATAATTAGTTAATATGTGTATTTTTATCTACAATCGCTTTGAATCTTTTGAACAAACTTTGAGAAATCAACGTCATAATATTACAAATACGTATTTTTGTTGCAAAAAAGTTACTGGAGAATACAGGTTTTTCTTTATACACCTTTTATATTTGTGTGTATGTACATGTGTGTGTATCCAGGACCAATGATACCGGCTTCCTTTCCTTCAAAGACCACTTACCTGTGAACCAGATAGTTGTCACTGACACAAGCAGACCTAATTCTCAAGCTGCACTGAAAATTGGTCCTTTGCGTTGCTATGGAGATAGTGAGTATCGGCTCTTCTCTGTGTCCTTGCATGCAGGTTGCACGAGAATGTGTATTTATATACGGAAAAAGTCTTCTCGTGCTGAAAATAGAATTCAGAATGGTGCCAAGCCCAGTGTATCGCATGGAGTCTATTGGACGTTATTTTGTGGAAGACTTTTTAGTAGACTTGATAATAAATTGAACTTTCCCTACCTTATTGTTTATTCTGCCTTTCATCCGAGGAGCTCAGGGTGGCATATATTCTCCCCCAAAATCCTCATAACAATCCTATGTAGGTGTTAGGCTGAGAGGAAACATGAGGCCCAGGGTCACACACTCAGCATGGCATTTTCATCATTATGAAGTGAGATTTCACCTTGGGTCTTCCTTCTCCTTTTAACTACTAAACCACACTGGTTACACCCAAATAAATCTATGGACTTTGCTTTCGGTGGTGTTCGCTTGCCTTTCAAGGACTATGCTTCTTGTGATTTGTTGGAAGTGGGTGATTTGTGGGGGTTTTTTTGTTTTTGTTTTTACTCCCTGATTCTGATTAACTATAGAGAAGGCTGTTGCTATTTGCAGGACAGTTCTGGAACTCAGCTTCCTTCAGCACTGAGGCATCCTATCTTCACTTTCCCTCTTTCCATATGGAGTTCAGTGCAGACATTTCACTTTTCTTCAAAACCAACGCTACATCTGGGATCATCTTAGAAAACCTTGGAATGAAAGACTTCATCAGAATTGAAATAAACTGTAAGCATGCAATTTATTTAAAGCATTTTATCCCACTTTTCCATCTGCCTATCAGACCCTCACAACAGTGGAACTTGGATTTTTCTTTTTAATAATAAGAGGGAAAACTCAAGCATTAAAGATGTCAAAATGAACTAACTGTTAGGGATGTTCAAACAGTTGCTGATTTATTAGGGTTTGTAGAATCTTTTGGGCTCAAGTGCCGTGTTCTACTGGAGAAAGTTTTCCTTCCAGACGTTTCGTTCTCAGCTGCAGAGAACATCCTCAGTGGCATTGCAGCCGGAGCAGGCACTCTGACCTTCTTGGCTGCTGTGCATTGAGTGGGCAGCAGCAGCCAAGAAGGTCAGAGCACCTGCTCCAGCTGCAACGCCACTGAGGATGTTCTGCGCAGCTGAGAACGAAACGTCTGGAAGGAAAACTTTTCTCCAGTAGAACACGGTACTTGAGCCTGAAAGATTCTACAAACCCTAACGATGTTACCAGCCGTGAAAACCTGAAATCTTTGATAGTTGCTGATTTGGCTCATGTCCTGTTCGCCAGTCATGAATAGGCTGGTTTTTCTGTGATCAGTTTGACTGTTCAATAGGAATGTTAGCCTCCAGATGATTTGGGGACCCCCTGGAGTTACAGCTCATGCCCAGACTACAGAGATTGGTTGTCTGGGGAAAATGGATGATTTGGAGTGTGGACTCTATGATATTGTACCCCACTGATGTCCCTGTCCTCTCCAGGCTCCATCCCAAAATCTCCTGGATCTGGCAACCCTACCCCCCACCCCCATCTCCCACCAGTGGCCAGGGGGGACCTGGCAACCCTACTGTTCATTGACTTCTTCATGGCTGTTTGGCATGTTGCTCATAACCAGGCAATACAGAGTAATTTAGTTTTTTGTGCAGGTATGTTCTCAAAGAGCTCAACTGAGTTCTACAACACAGCAACTTTGTTGCCTAACTGTTCCAACCTGCTGCCAGTTGTTTAAATAGACTATTAAATTACTCGCAGGAATCACATAATTCAGTCATAAATAAACACCACACTTCAATGAAGTCCTACCCTTTGGTGTTCATCTTCATAGTCCTTAGAGATTCTGTGTCTGCTGCTCAGTTTGAATAGGCAGCACTTTTGTGCATGCACAGTTATGCAAAAACATAGTGCAAACCTATTTGGCAGGCATCTGCATCTATTTGACATGAACCAAACAGGCTGAGTGATTAGCTCATATCTGACCAACACCTTCAAACAGTATATTTGATGGCTGAACTGTGGCAAAATTCATTGCAACCCTACTAAAACTGATAGGTTCACCCATCTGTAGTTGAAACATCCCCATACACTTGTTTAGGCTTAAAGTAGCAGTTCAGTATGGATAGTAGCAAACATCTCCAAATAGAAGACTCTAGGAGAAGGTGGAAGTTCATACTACGTCTTGTAAAAAATACCTTTGTGTGATTATACATGGGTGAATGTATGGATACACTCAGATATGCATGGCTCCCACTAGAAGCCAAACGATCTGGTCAGACATACATATTCCACATATTCTTTGACATTTTGGTGCTTGCTCCCCTGCCACTTCTTCAGCAAATAGTTGCAAGGTATAATAGTGATTACATAAGAACATAAGAGAAGCCATGTTGGATCAAGCCAATGGCCCCATCCAGTCCAACACAATGTATCACACAGTGGCCAAAAAACCAGGTGCCATCAGGAGGTCCATCAGAGGGGCCAGGACACTAGAAGCCCTCCCATTGTGCCCTCCCCCCCACAAGCACCAAGAATACAGAGCATCACTGCCCCAGACAGAGTTCCAACAATACGCTGTGGCTAATAGCCACTGATGGACGTCTGCTCCATATGTTTATCCAATCCCCTCTTGAAGCTGGCTATGCTGGCAGCTGTCACCACCTCATGTGGCAGTGCATTCCATGTGTTAATCACCCTTTGGGTGAAGAAGTACTTCCTTTTATCCGTTCTAACCTGACTGCTCAGCAATTTCATTGAATGTCCATGAGTTCTCATATTTTGAGAAAGGGAGAAAAGTACTTCTTTCTCTACCTTCTCTATCCCATGCATAATCATGTAAACCTCAGCATGTGGAAAGGCAATCCTCACTGCATTCATACAAGCCTTCTCAAAATCCACTAAAACAGGGGTGGCCAATGGTAGCTCTCCAGATTTTTTTTGCCCACAACTCCCATCAGCCCCAGCCAGCATGGCCAATGACTGGGGCTAATGGGAGTTGTAGGCAAAAAAACACCCCTGCACTTAAACCTTTTGAGGTGACAGATCTGAAATCAATAGTTTCATTATTTCAAGCATTCTATTATAGATGCCCATGTTCTTTTTTTGAAGTAAAATGTAAATACATGGTGGATATGAATTACCCACCTTGGCATGTCATGTGTACAGTTGTAAAACATATTTGACAATTTATCAAAGGTTCCATCTCCATCTCTTTGTTTAATTCAAGCATAAGATCTCTATCACCTAAAGCCAGAATTCTGTCTGGATTTTTCCACACCAGAATCGTGAAGTATCAGTTGCCTATACTTTTCGGGAATGTCAAAATGTACGGTTTTAGGGTTAGGCAAATTACTGCCTGCTCTGTGATAGCTTCTCTTTCTTAAATAGCAGAAGTAGTTAAGGCCTCATAGATCTCATTGCCCCCCCAGGCGGAATAACGAGGCAGACACAAGGTTGGGTTAAAGGGCCACTTTATTAACTCAACGGCAAGGGCAGAACATGGGGACAGGTCAAGCCAGGGGTCAACCGGACCACCTCCATGACCTGAAACTGGGCGAGCCCCCAAAGCCCCGGGTGTGAGCCAAATCAACGGCTCAGACCCGGCCGGCCCGGCAACTTAATCACCGCGCACCTGAGCTCCGCCATCCCCACAGACAGCAGCCTGGGATGCGGCCGCTCACACGTGCCGGGATCATCAGACTCCCTGGATGCAACCTTGGGCCGTACAGCTTGCGGTTCCCCAGGACAGTCATGCACCAAATGGCGCGATGCTACGGGAGCTCACCAATCCCCAAAACATAATGCCAACCACAAACTGCCAGTGACCGAACTAAATAAAGGCACCGCCTAACCAATAGCCAACACCACATATCAGCAGTACAGGGTAGGCAAAAACACCCCCAGAAATGGCCAATCCTCTGAGGGCGAAAAATTCCTACCCGGCCCCAATAAATAGGCGACCAGCCTCTGCCTGTACTGCGTGAAGGGCGGGCGGGCGGGCCGAGAGCGATTTTCTGCTGCGTATGAGGGGGCGGGAGCAGCCTTTTAAGGCTGCTCCTCACCCCCTCCCATCTAGACTATCCCATTGCCTCTCATCCGCGCGGGGAGGCAATGGGCGGCCCCCAGCCTCAGCAGTCTATGGACTGCTCGGCTGGGAAGGGGCCGAATTGCCCCCCCAGGCGGAATAACGAGGCAGACACAAGGTTGGGTTAAAGGGCCACTTTATTAACTCAACGGCAAGGGCAGAACATGGGGACAGGTCAAGCCAGGGGTCAACCGGACCACCTCCATGACCTGAAACTGGGCGAGCCCCCAAAGCCCCGGGTGTGAGCCAAATCAACGGCTCAGACCCGGCCGGCCCGGCAACTTAATCACCGCGCACCTGAGCTCCGCCATCCCCACAGACAGCAGCCTGGGATGCGGCCGCTCACACGTGCCGGGATCATCAGACTCCCTGGATGCAACCTTGGGCCGTACAGCTTGCGGTTCCCCAGGACAGTCATGCACCAAATGGCGCGATGCTACGGGAGCTCACCAATCCCCAAAACATAATGCCAACCACAAACTGCCAAGGACAGCGCCAAGCCTCTGCTTAGGCCGCTGACCCCCAAACTATAAAACCCGCAACAGCCCTTGCCGTAAGTCATTTAAAAACAGCTCATTGCCCTTTTCTGACAAGTGCACCCCGTCATTCCGATATAATTCTGGCAAACTGGAGAGAATCAAGGGATGGGGCACAAACTCCCCAAGCCCGCCGCACAGGGCCTTACGCACCGCCCGGTTGGCTTTTATTCTGGCGCGCTCCAGACCTTCTGGGTCCCACGCCGTCCGCCAAACGCGGCGCGGCAACATGGCAGACCACAAAAGAAGGACGCCCGGCCACCGACTCCTTATCAATGCCAAATCCTCTTGAGCCTGAATGGAGAGGGCCCTGCCCTTAATCAGACCCAAGTCGTTCTCGCCCAGATGAATTACCAGAATCTGCGGAGGAGGGCCAACCCGCTCCCTGAATAGCAGAGGCAGGAGTCCAGGCCACCTCATGCCCCGGCGGCCTAGCCAGGTGATTACCGCTCTGTCGCTAAGGCCCAGCTGCGAGCCGATCGCCGTCCGACGGGCCTGGTGTGCAGCCCAAAAGACAATGCTGTGGCCACAGATAAGGATCCTCCTCCTCTCATCGCCAGCCACAGCCCCTAGAAGAAAAAACTGTTAGAACTGAAAACCATACAACACATCACATCAGTCTCAGTTATACAAAAGTAACAAAGAAGACAAAAGAAACGGCCCTATGGCCTCAAAGGCCTAACATAAGTCCGATAGGCTGCAGACTTCCAACGCCCGACCCGGCGGATATCATCCCCCCCATATCCAAGCGCTGCGGCTGTAGAAGCCGCACCGATTCTAAAAGAATGGGTACCAAATTTTTGGCCACCAAGGCCCAGACGTTGCAATGCACGGCTGGTGATGGCCCAAAATTGGTACTTAGTCAAGGGGGCCCCGTCGGCATGGCGAAAAAGAGGGCCATCCGATGTGCCGCGCAGCTCAAGGTAAAGTCTCATTGCCGCAACCGGGCATAACTCCCCTTCCGCACAAGACCCAATCGTAACCGTGCAGCCATGCTGCTTCTGGTCGGTCTTAGAACGGCGGACTCTAAACTCCACCCGGTCGCTGAATAAGGAAACATCCCTAAACTGCAGGGCCCTTACGGAACCATCGTTATTTGAAAGAGTAACCAGCTCGGACACCCTGAAGGCCCCGAAAAAGGCAGTCAATGAGGCACCATGAAAGAGCGCCTCCTCGTAAGCTGACCCACAAACCTGAGCCCAAGAAGCCCGCAGCCCCCGCAGAATAGATGGCGAGATGGGCTGCCTCCCATCCGCCCTGGGGCCGGCTTCCCGGGACCAACCCTCAAACATCTTCTGGATGCGAAAGTCCTTAGTGACATCGCGGTGCCCCCTGGCCTTACTTGTAAAAGCAAGGGCTGCCATCTGGCCTCGGATGGACCTAACGGACAAACCCCGTTGTTTTTGATGAACACAGAATTGCAGCAGCTGATCAACAGGGATCGGCCATACTTCCTGTAAACCTGCGCCCCTTCTAAACGACAAAAACTGGCTAGCCGCCCGGTCATACGACCTTTTAGTGCTGGGCGCTATGGCCAGCTGTATCGCCCGGCTCACTTCTTCCCTCCAATCTGCCATAACTCTGCCGGGATGCGCTCGGGCAACAGGTCGGCCTCCGGGGCTAACTGGCGGAAACGGTCCATCTGTTGGCGAGACAGAGCGTCCGCCACCCCGTTACAAATGCCGGGAACGTGCTTAGCCAAAAACAGTATATTTAACTTTAAACAACGCAAGGTAAATGCCCTAACAAGGCGCATAACTGCCGGGGACTTAGAGGTTAATCTATTGACGACATGGACAACGGCCATGTTGTCGCACCAAAAGTGAACCGTGCTATTGGCAAGGGCGTCGCCCCAAAGAAACACTGCAACGACAATAGGAAAAAACTCCAGGAAGGTAAGGTTCCGACACAATTCGGTGCCCAACCAGTCCTGTGGCCAATGCTCGGCGCACCAGTGCCCCCTAAAATAAACTCCAAAACCAATAGAACTGGCAGCATCAGAAACTATCTGCAATTCAGCTTCGAGCTGCATGTCTCTGCGCCAAAAGGAAATGCCATTAAAATCCTGCAGAAATGTCTCCCATACAGCCAAGTCCTCACGCATTTCTCTAGTGACTCGGGTAAAATGATGGGGCAAGCGCAGATTAACCATCCCATCACAAAATTGCCGTAAAAAGGCCCTGCCGGGAGCCACCACTTTACAGGCAAAATTCAAGTGCCCAACCAGCTGTTGCAACTCCAATAAGGTGACCTTGCGCTTTAACAAAACTGCACGGATCCGGACTAGAAGACTAAGGCGCTTGTCCTCGGGCAACCTAGAGAACTGGCGCACCGTGTCAAGCTCGATGCCCAGAAAAGTTAGAACCGTGGCCGGACCCTCAGTCTTCTCAGGAGCTAACGGTACCCCTAATTCCTTGGCCAAATCCTCAAAAGCCGCTAACAAAAACAGGCACTGGCCCGCCCCCGCGGGGCCCACAAAAAGAAAATCGTCCAAATAATGAACGGTATCCCGGATTCCCGTCCTGAACTGCAAGGCCCATTCCAAAAAGGAACTAAAACGCTCAAACGCCGAACAAGAAACTGAACACCCCATGGGGAGGGCCCTATCCACATAGTAACTTCCCTCAAAGGCAAAACCAAGCAAATCAAAGTCACCGGGGTGAACTGGGAGGAGGCGAAAGGCCGATTTTATATCACACTTCGCCAACTCCGCACCGGGCCCACACCGCCGAACTATCTGGACCGCCCGGTCAAATGAAGTGTATTTAACCGAGCACAACTCCGCTGGGATGGCGTCATTCACAGATCGCCCCCTGGGGTAAGAAAGATGGTGAATCAATCGGTATTCACCTGCTGCTTTCTTAGGTACAACTCCCAGGGGGGACACACGCAAATTCGGCAGGGGCGGGGACTTAAACGGGCCTAACACGCGGCCTTCAGCACATTCCTTACTAATCTTTTTCCGAACAATACTCTCCAAACCCCTAACTGAACGCAAATTGGAGGAAAAAACTGGAGTACGAGGGCCCTCGAATGGGATTCTAAATCCCACCGAGAACCCCTCAGCAAGGTAACGCGCATCATCCCTACGAGGGTAACGCTCCAACCACCGCCTAAGAACCGTCAGACGAATGGGGCTGGGGCCCCTTTGGAGGGTGCTGCCCGGCCCCGCCACCAGTCCGCTTGATGGGCCAGCGCTGCTTTGATCTGGTGCAAGCCGTGAAGGCGTGAGGGCCCGCGCAAATCGGGCACTCGTGTTTGTATTTACATGCCTTCCTGGAGCACGAACCTTGGGAGGTGAACTCCCAGCAAAGCAGCCGTGGTTGAACCGACTGCCCCGCGGCTGCGCGGGCGCCAGAAAAGGATGTTACAGATGACTTTTGCACCAAATGACCACTGTCGGATCGCTCCCCCACGTTTGGTTTTGCAGGCGCCATGAGTTGCAGCCAAAGCTGCTGATTAATTTGGTTCCATTGAAGGAAAGGATTAACAGCCGCGCGCATGCGGAACTGCTCATCATACTGGAGCCACGCCCCTCCAGCAAAGTCGTTATAAGCGCGATATATAATATCGCAATACTGAAACAATGGGGCTGCTCTCCACGGCTGGGCCCTAGCAATGACGCCCGCATAAATAAGAAAACCGGGCAACCAATTCGCCCACGTTCTGTCAACTTTACGACGCTTGAGCTTCTCTTTATCCTTCTCATCAAGCTCATCCTTCGATTTTTTTTCAAGTTCTCTATATAACAGGCTGAATACGTCTACGTATTCGCCTTTCAAGATTTTTTCCCTCGTGGCAGCGGTGAGGTGGTCACCCAGGGGCATGGCTGGGTCACCAAAAGGCACAGCATGAAAGTCCAAAGAACCGTAAGGGATAGGCGGGTGAGGCGGAAACCCCCAAAGTGTCCCCAGTTGCCCGGACCACGGGAAAGACGTGGACTGGGCTTGCTGCCAACCCCAAGGTGGCACAGATACAGCCGGCCCGTGGCCACCTAACCCAAGACTGCCTCCAAAACCATCGCTTCCAGGCGCTGCCCCCCACAGAAGGCCCGAACTAACAGGCGTGGGGCCTGATGGAGCAGCACTCACCTGAGGAAGTGAACTGGGACCCAAAGGACCCCCGACAGGTGGAGCTGCCCCCAAATAACTAGCCACTACACCATGGGTTCCTCCCATTGGCCTGGCGACTGAAGCCACATTGGGACCCAATGGGCCCCACGGCCATGCCGCCCCCTGCTGTGGCGTGGGAAACTTACCTTCCCCAACAGGAGGCACCACCACCACCGCATCAGGCTCTTCGCTCTGCTCCTCTTCCTGCAGGGCTCCCTCCTTGGACCCACCACTGGCTCCTTCGGCTTCCTGCAATACAGAAAGGCGAGCCAGCACCTCCTTCTGAAAGGAAATAGTGGCCGCTCTGCCGGATCCTAGCAAGCCTGAGGCCCTACGAGAAGGGCCCGCCACTCCCCTTGCTTCCTCCAGGGCCGCTAGCTGGGACATAATGGCCTGCCTTGTTTGCGCCTCGTCACCGTCCTCCAGCGGGGGCACCTCAGGGGAAGGTCTCTTGGCCGGTCGCTTGGCAGGCTGTTTGCCCTTCTTATTGCCCTGTCCCTTCCTAGGGGCCATGGTAATTAATCCCCTATCACAGTATTTTTTTTTTTTTTTTTTGAATTTCACCCACAAAAGCCCACTGGCCGAGGCACCCGTCCAATGGCACGGGGGCCTCCAGTAAAATTATGGGCGGTGGGGAAGGGGCCTGGAACGGACACACCGGTAGGGCTGCAGGCAAGAGACCACCAAAGACGTCAGGCACCTTTAAGCCACCCACCACAAGGGCAGCTAACACACCAGCCCCTTATAAGCCAAGAGGCTGGGGCTAAAAGAATGAAGGGGGGGGGGCGTTGGCAAACGCCCCAGACCGAAGCAAAATAAAGGGAGATCCACCCGCGGCACGCCCACGCGCCCCCAAACCCCCAATGGGCTGACCAATGAAAGGAACGCCGCTAGGGCCCTCCCCCGACAAAAGGAAAAACGACGCAGCCGCCGCAAGAGCCCGCGGCCCAGCGGACGGCTCCCGGCCTCACAAGGCCTGACGCGGACGAGGGAGGGGAGGGGGGGGTAAACCCGACGAGAAAACGCGCCGCTTGAAGGCCTCACGGCAATCCCGAGCCCGGCCTCTCCGACGCGTCAACAACGGCCGCGTCCAACAGACGCTGCAGCCGCACCGGCTCCGACCTCCGCTCCCGACAGGCCAGACCGCAACGCTCTCAGGAGGCCCGCAGCAGAAAACAGCCACGTAAGTGCCTGCTCGGCCGAGAGCGATTTTCTGCTGCGTATGAGGGGGCGGGAGCAGCCTTTTAAGGCTGCTCCTCACCCCCTCCCATCTAGACTATCCCATTGCCTCTCATCCGCGCGGGGAGGCAATGGGCGGCCCCCAGCCTCAGCAGTCTATGGACTGCTCGGCTGGGAAGGGGCCGAAAAAGCTAAGCAGGGCTGGCTCTGGCAAGTATCTGGAAGGAAGAAATCAATAAACATAGTTGAGATTAATTAAAAAAATGGTATAATGGAGAATTGATCCACTGGTATTTGGAGCTCTGGGGGAGCTGTGTTTTGAGGTAGATGCACCAAATTTGCAGCATAGCATCCAGTGCCTCTTCTCAAAATACCCTCCAAGTTTCAAAAGGATTGGATCATGGGGTCCAACTCTATGAGCCCCAAAAGAAGGTGCCCCTATCCTTCATTATTTCCTATGGAAGGAAGGCATTTAAAAGGAGCGCGGTCCCTTTAGATGTGATGGCCAGAACTCCCTTTGGAGTTCAATTGTACTTGTCACAATCTTGCTCCTGGCTCCACCCCCAAAGTCTCCTGGCTCCACCCCCAAAATTCCCAGATATTTCTTGAATTGGACTTGGCAACCTTATTCCATGTAGGCATCTTTCCATGTCGGCTTCTTTCAGTATGGGCTTTTCCCCTTGTGGGCTTCTTTCCATGTGGGTTTATTTCCATGTGGGCATGTTTCCATGTGGGTTTTTTTCCTGTGAGCATTTATGTCTGTTGGGGGTTTTTTTTGGGCTTTTTTCTTTTGGGCTTTTTTCCTTTGGTTTTTTTCCCCCCTAGAACCGTGGAGACCATATCTTTTGTACAGCTCCCACTTGTTCCAAAAAGCATCCCAGTGCTCAACAAACTTGAACCCTTCCTCCCTACACCAATGTGTCATCCATGCACTCAGATTCCTGATTTGTACCTGTCACTCTGTCTCTGCACATGGAACAGGTAGCACTTCTGAGAAGGCTACCTTGGAGGTCCTGGCCTTGAGTCTCCTGGCTAGCAGCCTAAATTTTTCCTCCAGAATCTCACGACTGCATTTCCCCACATTGTTGCTGCCAACCTGTACTGTTACCTCTGGCTCCTCCCCAGCACTGTCAGCCTATCTACAACACATGTAATATCTGCTGCTTTTGCACCAAGCAGGCAAGTCCCCATACGGTCTGTATGAGGTTTTGCTACCCAGCTGTCTACTTGTCTAAGGATTGAATCACCAACTACCAAGACGCCCCCCCTCCCTCCCTGCCTAGGGATAGTTCCTTGGCCCAAAAGGATACCTGCTCACCAACTGAAGAAGAGGTCCCTCAGCACGGTGCCCTGTTCCCTCTTGACCCTCATGCTCCCTGGCAGCAGCGGGGCTTCCGTGTCCAGAGTGGGACACATCTAACAAGTCCCCAAGAGTCTTAAAAGTCCCCAAGAGATTGAAAGAAATGTGCATCAAAACTGGTATCTGGGGTAGACTGGTGGATGAGAACACTGATGTTCGTGGTTTCAGTGGAAACAAAGTCAAGGTTTTTTGAGAATTGTCTTCTTTCAAGAATAGGCTGTTCTGCAGGGCGAAATTGTGTGTATGTGCATATACGTGTGCCAACAAATGTCAACAGTGCTTCAAATCTCCATAGTTCTCATCTCAGTACCTGTATTGTTGTTTTGTTCCTGTTATCACCCATCCAGAACAGGTCACAAAAATAGCTGCTGTTGATGGTTGGTGTATTGTATCCGTTATCAATCATTTCTCTCTCTTGGTATTAGCTGTTCTTGACTGATGGTAAATAGTACTTATGCAATCTGCCTTTGGAAAGTAGTTGGCACATAAAAGAATATGAATTGAGAGATACAAAACATGCTGAGGGTCATAATGGTTCTAGTGCGCCTTGCCAGTCTCACAGCCTAGCTGGGGGACTAAACTGCAATCATTGCCCAGTATATTAAAGAACAACCTAATTGGTAGTTTTAACAGCTTTTATTCTGCTGATTTAGCTAGTAAGGGTGGGTGGAGGACTGTTGTGGCTTTGGCATGAAGTAAGATCCTTCTGTTACAGATTCTATCAGGCTGAACAACTGTGGAAGGAAATGCCATTATTTCGTAATATACTTATAATAACTTCAGCATAAAATGTAATTAAATAAGGCCCCCATGGCCATTTGATTAATAAAACCTATGGTAAATGCCATGTGCATTATCACTAGGCAATGAGATATAGTTTTGAGTTAATTGCACATCAAAGTCCTATTTGGTTGACACTTCAGTGAACTGTATTTTATTCGCAAGGGCTATTCACGACTCCGTCACGAAACAATGTTAAAAGAATACAATCGATCAAGAGGATTGTTTAGCTTGCACTTCTGTTTACAGGAAAAGATTAGGTGGTGTTCAAGAAGGGAAAGTTTGGGGACAGTTTACTTTTAATTTCATTTTATCAGCTTCTTGCTGTAGATCTTGGAGGCCATCTATTTAGTGAACACCGCAGATCAGCTGTTATGACTGAAATGGTATCATGATCCCATACAGTGTTTACCACAGAGTTTTCAATGACTCCCGGAGAGAACTGATCTCTCCAGGGAAAAAAATACACAAACACACACACACACACACTTTCATATCTGGGGCTGAGTGTGTGTGTCAATAATTGCTTTTGTTCATATAGGACATTGCTGGTTTGCGATTCAAATCCATGGGCTTTATTTTGGGTTCTGATGCTTTGGGGCCATTAATTTCAATGAGGAATCTATTGGAGGGTCCAGGGCAGCTGTTTGTAAAGATAATATAACCAAATTTGCACAGAATATAGTCTAGATCTCCGCCCCAGTTTCAAGAAATTGGACAAAGTAGTTTGATTTTACAGATTCCCAAAATAGATGCCTCTCAGTGCACTGATCCTACGGGGGTGGGGGAGGGGGGGTGCACCAGCCACCAGCATTTAAAAAACAACAACCCGAATCCCTTACCTTCATTAATTTCATTTTCCTACTTTCATGGTGACTGACTGACAATAAAAACAACAACCATGTTTCATCTGAAAACTCTGTGTTTGCCATACATCTTTGTTGTTGTCTGCTTTTGCTTCACAAAGCAAGGAAGGATAATGGCAGATCTTCAATTATTCCCTGTGGGAGATTTGGTTAAGGTGTCTGTTTTCAACCAGATGATGGTGGCTCAGTGGTAGAGCATCTGCTTGGGAAGCAGAAGGTCCCAGGTTCAATCCCTGGCATCTCCAACTGAAAAGTAGGTGTGAAAAACCTCAGCTTGAGACCCTGGAGAGCCGCTGCCAGTCTGAGAAGACAATATTGACTTTGATGGACCAAAGGTCTGATTCAGTATAAGGCAGCTTCATATGTTCATGGGAAGGGATGGTGGCTCAGTGGTAGAGCACCTGCTTGGCAAGCAGAAGGTCCCAGGTTCAATCCCCAGCATCTCCAACTAAAAAGGGTCCAGGCAAATAGGTGTAAAAAACCTCAGCTTGAGACCCTGGAGAGCCGCTGCCAGTCTGAGTAGACAGTACTGACTTTGATGGACCAAAGGTCTGATTCAGTATAAGGCAGCTTCATATGTTCATGGGGAGGGATGGTGGCTCAGTGGTAGAGCATCTGCTTGGGAAGCAGAAGGTCCCAGGTTCAATCCCTGGCTTCTCCAACTGAAAGGGTCCAGGCAAATAGGTGTGAAAAACCTCAGCTTGAGACCCTGGAGAGCAGGAGAGGGATGGTGGCTCAGTGGCAGAGCATCTGCTTGGGAAGCAGAAGGTCCCAGGTTCAATCCCTGGCATCTCCAACTGAAAGGGTCCAGGCAAATAGGTGTGAAAAACCTCAGCTTGAGACCCTGGAGAGCAGGGGAGGGATGGTGGCTCAGTGGCAGAACATCTGCTTGGGAAGCAGAAGGTCACAGGTTCAATCCCCGGCCTCTCCAACTGAAAGAGTTCAGGCAAAGAGGTGTGAAAAACCTCAGCTTGAGACCCTGGAGAGCAGGGGAGGGATGGTGGCTCAGTGGCAGAGCATCTGCTTGGGAAGCAGAAGGTCCCAGGTTCAATCCCCGGTATCTCCAAAAAAGGGTCCAGGCAAATAGGTGTGAAAAACCTCAGCTTGAGACCCCGGAGAGCCGCTGCCAGTCTGAGAAGACAATAGTGACTTTGATGGACCCAGGGTCTGATTCAGTATAAGGCAGCTTCATATGTTCATATGTTCAAAATTGCAGGGGAGTGAGTGCTGCCTGACCACTAAATACCAACCAAGTTTTAAGTGAATTGGATCAAGGGTTCCAATTCTATGGGCCACTAACAAGGTTTCTCCACACATTTACTTTCAGAAGGAAAAAAAACATCTCCACCCCACAAAGAAGGGGGAAAGAATGAGCAAGCAGTAGTGGCGGAGATGTTATTATTATCCATGGGGAACTCTTTGGGGACTAAGGCTGGGAGTGGCTGTTTTTTTCAACTAAATGAAACCAACATCTCCAGGAAGTGGGTATTGCTTGTCCACTAAAAAAGCACCCAACATTCAAGTGAATTGGTCCAAGTGGTACAATTCCATGAGCCTCTGAGCAAGTCTCCTCACATACATTGTTCTTTCATAGAAATAAGTTGTGATGGATTGCGCTTGAAAAGCAGGTTTTAAAATGCTGCCAGTTCAGACAGCCTGGGAGGTAAGGAGTTAATCTTCCCTGAAGTGAAGAGCTTGTTTGATAAGCTGCTCTACATGGTCTCTGATTGGCCAGTGTCAGATTAGAGAAAGTATATGATCAGCTGTGTACTGGAGAGAAAGAAAAAAAACTTTTTGACTAGAGTCAGCAAGCCAGGGAACTGGCTTCTGACAGAGAGCGTTTTTGCACTTACCTTAAGCCGGAGCGACGTCCCTCTTCACCGCGCAGCGTCTGCACGGTTTTCGCACTAATTGCTCCGCAGCACCTGGAAGAGCCGCAAAGTCCCGCGGCTTTTGCGTCGCAAATGTAAACCGCCAAAAACCAGTTTACATTTGCGACGCAAAAGCCGTGGGACTTTGCGGCTCTTCCAGGTGCTGCGTTGCAATTAGTGCGAAAACCGTGCAGACGCTGCGCGGTGAAGAGGGACGTCGCTCCGGCTTAAGTTAAGGGCGAAAACGCCCAGAGACTCAGCTGGAGTTGGTGGTTCTGACAGAATTAGTCAGACGGGTTCTTCTTCTGAGAGAAGAGGACTCCTTTGCCTTAATTGAATAAGAACTACGGTGAGGGAGAATTGTGATTTAAAGCTAGAGAGCTATAAGCTGTATAACATAGTGGGTTCTATACATTAATGAGGCGAGGTGGTAGTGAACATAGCTCTTTTATTGAATACAGCATGGTATAGCTGTATTCGATAGCTCGGCCCCCAGCTTTCTCCTATTTTTTTTTCCTTCCCCTCAGACACACAGAGGTACGCACATGCCCACAGGCTCTCTCTCCCTTCCTCCTCACTTCTGTCCCCCTTGCAGGATCTCAGCATTAAGAAGCAATCGAGATTAGCCAGCCAGTCTGTTGCAGCACCTTTGAGGTCTGTATTAAAAAAGTGTGTGTGTGGGGGGGGGGGCAGGGTTTATATTTGGAAACTATATTTGGAAACTGATAGAGCCATGCAGTTCTTCTGGGCTGATACTAAAGGGGTGGATCCTCTCCCCAGCTTTGCATCCAAGGAGAAGGGAAAACAGGACCCTCATAAATGAAATACTCCCTCTCTCCTCAGCACCTCTCCTCCTGTTGACCCAGGCTGCCCCTCAACTAATTGATGTGCTCCCTGACCTGAAAAATCTGCCACAGGAGGTGGTGGCAGCTACAAGCATAGACAGCTTCAAGAGGGGATTGGATAAGCATATGGAGCAGAGGTTCATCAGTGGCTATTAGCCACAGCATATTGTTGGAACTCTCTGTCTGGGGCAAGTGATGCTCTGTACTCTTGGTGCTGAGGGGGCACAGTGGGAGGACTTCTAGCGTACCGCCCCACTGATGGACCTCCTGATGGCACTTTGGGGTTTTTTTGTGGCCATTGTGTGACACAAAGTGTTGGACTGGATGGGCCATTGGCCTGATCCAACATGGCTTCTCTTATGTTCTTATGTTCTTAATCCTCATTATGTCCAAAGAGTGTTAGACAGTTAAGCTAGTTTTTCTTATTTATTATTTTTTTTGCTGTATGTGTTGGCCATAGAATAACTTCCTGTATTAACTGAATTTGAAATAAACTTTCTAATATTTTTTAAAAATACAATTTATAGTCTGGTTACCACCTCAACATCTTGTCTTCGTCACCATAGTCCTATATATTTCCAGTGCTACTTGCTGACATAATATTTTACTAAAAATCAGCTCCGTTCTTCCTGGACTTCCCAGCCTCTGCAAGACTTTCCCTTCTTCCTGGCATCCTTCAATCACCACCTAAATTTGTCTATTTATAGGAATCAAAAAGAGTCATTTCTTTACATCCAAACGTAGATACCGCATCAACATTCAGAGAATGCAAAACTTTAACCAGTGGATCTAATTTGTTACGATGGGAGACAGGGCGTGACACAACCATATCATTATAATGATCTCATTGTATATATTATTTTATTTGATATCAACATGAGATACTCCTATTCCTCCTCTTTTCTTTCTAGCTCCTACAGAGATCACATTTACTGTAGATGTTGGTAATGGCCCAGTAGAAGTCATGGTCCAGTCCCCCGTGCCCCTGAATGACAACCGGTGGCATTATTTACACGCTGAGAGGAATCTCAAGGAAACATCTCTACAAGTGGACAACCTTCCACAGAAGATCCTGGGGGCACCATCTGAAGGACATTTCCGGTTACAGCTCAACAATCAGTTATTTGTAGGTAGGGACAACCTGTGGGAGTTTATTGATGTTTTGCAGAGTTTGATTGCAGCAAGGTAAATTTATGAGGAAGAAGTAAAGGTTGCCTTACTGATCCAGGCAAATGGTGCTTAACAGCCCAAAGACAAGTATGATGACTCATTTTCTTGGATATGAAATTAGTTGGTATCAACCTGGCTGCATTCTGACACAAGATGATGAATTTCTAGCTTGCGGTGGTGATAGTGGAAAAAGCTGAAACTCCCATGATGGAAGCCATTTATGAACCTTTCCCTTTCTTTTCTCCCTAATGGAAAAGTGTGAATATTTGCATGTATATATCTAATTTCCTAACAAGGTATTGAGTACCCCATTTTGTTAACTGGGTTTCTAGGCAAAATATAAATCCATATATTCACATTTTGTTATATTTGCATGTCTGTAGGGTGTAAAACGGAAGGATAATTTGAGTTTTCCATTTTGAGTCGTTGCATTGGAACTCATTTGGTTGAGACTTCTGGAGCATCTTAATGAATGTCTAATATTTCTATGTACAATAGAGTTTCTCATTCTATGTATATGTTTGGGTTTTGTTTTTTGCGGGGAAGGCTAATGACTGTGTGCTTTCACCTAAGAATGAAATCCTGGTTTCATTTCCTTACTATTTATTCCCAACATTACATATATATTAGTGTCATTTTTAATATATATATACACAAGGAGCTCAGGTTAGTAGAAAGTGAACTTTGAAACTAAAAATATTTTTTCAGCCTATAGTTTCATAGTCATGTAACAATGCAAAACTCAAGCAGTAGAAGTCAAAGGCTTCTTTGCAAATCCATAGCAAAAGACCAGGGGGCTTCTAGTTGTTCCTGTAACGGTTCTTGATCCAAGGGGCTGATAATCGAAGCTGTGAGCATTTTTCAGGATTAAAAATACAGGCAGACAGGGGAATCTATGGACTTTTTCGTAGTGGTTAGTCTGCTGCAGCCGTCGGCAAAGGTTCATGTGGCATCTTAAAGACTACTAAATGTATTGCAGCCGAATATTTCACGAGTCAGACCAACTCAGAGGAGAGCCAGTTTGGTGTAGCGGTTAAGTGTGCGGACTCTTATCTGGGAGAACTGGGTTTGATTCCCCACTCCTCCACTCACACCTGCTGATATGGCCTTGGGTCAGCCATAGCTCTGTCAGAGGTTGTCCTTGAAAGGGCAGCTGCTGTGAGAGCCCTCTCCAGCCCCACCCACCTCACAGGGTGTCTGTTGTGGGGGGGGAGGGAAAGGAGATTGTGAGCCACTCTGAGACTCTTCGGAGTGGAGGGCGGGATATAAATCCAATATCTTCTTCTTCTTCTTTATTAGAAGTAGTGGGGAATTCTAATTGTCTGATGAAAAGCTGGACAGCCATGCCTTAATTGGCCTAGCTTAGAACGCTCCTAAGGCTGCAGCACTAGCCCAGAGTTTATACTTGGGTTATTCCTCAGATCTGTTATTTGCACCCCCATCCAGAATAAAGAGGCAGACAAAAATGTTGGAAGAAAAGGGCCACTTTATTAACTAACAAAACATGGCAAGGTAAACATTACTTGGACAAGCCCTTGGGTCAACCCCTGACCCCCGCCAAGTCCAACAATGGGCAAGCCACCCTGCCTCCGGCCCTAGCCAGCTACTGTGGCTAGAACCAAGCCAGCCAACCACACATGCCCTCCCCTTAACCCCGCCCCGATCACCAGAAGGAGATGACCAAGGGGAGGCATGAAATCCAATCCGTATTCCATGACATTGAGCCGTGAAGCCCATCTGCCTTTCCTACGGATGGCCTGCACAACAGGTGCATAGGCCTGGGTGCTCACCGGCAAGGTCTAAACCCCTTGCTCATTCCGCCGAGTGACCAAATTACCTACGTCCTAAAACCACACCACTACTAGCAGTACAAGGTAGGTGAAGAACACCCCACCAATGGCCAATCAGGTGAGGCGAAAAAATTCCTACCTGGCCCCTAATAAGGCGGCCGGTAAGACCTGTACTACCGCAGGCTTTGAATTATTGTCTCGCTCCCTCATACAATTTAGTTTAAAGCCCTCCTTATTTGGTAAGCAAGGCTGTTACCAAACACTCTTTTCCCTACCGTCATAAGGTCCAAACCATCTCCTGATAGAAGACCACCATCTTGAAAACGTAAGCCATGGTCTAGAAATCCAAATCTTTCCTGACGACATCATTGACGTAGCCAGTCATTTGTTTGAAGTATTCTTCTTTCTTGTCTTAAACCACGGCCTTCAACAGGAAGAACTGACGAGAACACAACCTGTGCACCCAGCTCCTTCACCTTCTGACCCAGAGCCACATAGTCTTTTCTAATACATTCAGGGCTATGACGGGCAGTATGGTTCGTTCCCACGTGGATCAACAAGAAAGGATAGTAATTCATGGGCTTGATAAGTCTTCCAATCCTTTCTGTTACATGCTCGATGCGTGCACCCGGCAGACAACAGACCTCGAGATGACAAGTCCGGTCAGCACACTTTGGGCTCCACCCCTCTGAGCAAGGAGTCTCCAATCACCACCACCTTCCTCTTCCTATATTGGGATGCAGAAGCTCCAGGCTTCTTATCCACAGAATCCTAAGAAGCTTTCTTCAAGCTTCTTGGAAGCTGAGGAAGTAGCTCTTGTTCCAATGGTTCAGAATCAGTTACTGTGGGGAGATCCTGGAACCTATTGCTGAGCAGCAGAGGCTCAGAACATCTCCTGATTTTCTTCCAGTTTTAAATTTTTATTGGTTTTAGATATAAAAAGAGAAAGCATATGCATAAGTATAGAAACAATAAGAGGAAGAGAGGAATACAGAATGGGGAACCAGAAACAAAGAAAGCAGCAAATATATCAGTTACATTTCTACCTCAAAACAAAATACCCAATTCTTTCTATCTGCAAGTATTAAATTTTCCCCTTATAAAACCATTATATTCCACAGTCTTCATCTACTAATCTGTTGCTGAAGATACAAGTCTATATTATTCTTCAGCACATACAGATGTAAAAAGTAAGAGAGGTCGCAACACAGAACTAACTGGCTAAATTTAAACATATTAAAAGTTCAAGCTAAGTAGTTATTTTAGCAACGTCATCATTTGGATAAGCATAAAAAACAAATATTTCTTACCTACAGAAAGAAAAACAATTTTAAATCCCTTCTTCTCGAAAGATTTCCATGTCTTGATTTTTTTTTTACTGAAATGTGCCTCCTCTCTTCTTAATGCATTCACCCATATCGGTAAAAATAATAAGCCTCCCACGCCATCACAACCTCTTGATTTCTGGTCCTTCTTAATAACTGCACAATCTAGCTCCATTTTATTTTTTCTTCAGCTGTTTCTCCAATGGATCTTTATTCATTTGTCTCAACTCCACAGACTCCACTGAGATCTCTTTAACACTCTGCTCATGTAGATTTAAAGTTTCGCTGCCTTTCAGAATAAGAGCTCCCATTTGCTTTTTTATCAACTCTGTTAATGAACCTTAGAGAAATTATGGTATCCATTATATCTTTTTTTGAAACAGTTCACTTTGCAATGCCATTTTTCTCCACAGAGTAACTCAGTCTAGTAATCAAAGTTGAAAAGCAACTCAGAAACAGTTAGTCTATCCTTCCAAATCTCCTCCAGCCGTGTGTTTTGATTGCTGTCATTTCAGTCCTACTCAGGCAACAAATACAAATCTAAAATATATCTCGTTTTTGTTCAGACCAAATTATAACCAGGTAATCGTCTCCTTGTCACTTATTCAATCATAAACCGGGTCAATTTAAGTATCATATTCAGTCTAATTCAGATTGTTGCAAATGCTCAAAGTTGTTCTTTGTCTTTTTGAAGCCACACTCGTGGAAAAGTGGGAGGGAATTCACCTCTTTCCCTTCCTTTGAACTGTCCCCTTTGTTGTTATGTAAAACGGTCCATTAGTCGATAGTATTGAAGAGCAAACTTACTTGCGAAGTAGAGTTTCAGTGCCTAAGGTAGAAAAGCGATGCATCAGAAGCTTGTTAGAAGAAAGCAAGCGGCCAGGTGTTCACCTCTTTCTGCCGTAATGGCAACCATGATGGCGGAGCACTGGAGCACACAAGAAGGACAGGGAACAACCATCATTATTTCCCTGGCTCCCTGCAAAGCCCCATGCTAACAGGAAACCCCTCCAGGGTCTCCGTAGAGATGCCGCAACTGTGGCACCTCTGCAACTGCCTGGTTCGGGGGGGGGTCACTATAGATGAGCTCCGCGGACCCCCACTGAACTTAAGGCGATGAAGCCCGGAAGTCCCCCATCTCCTGATTTTCTTTCTCCTTCGGGTTACATTTTTCCAGGAACCCTCTTCCTGTGTTGGGTTCTCTTCTAATTGCTGAAATACCACTTCCTCTTCCTACTCTTGTCCTTTCAAGAGTGCCTCATGCGTTCTGTCAAGAAAATCTTCACCTTCCTTTATACACTGCAGTGTGGACAATTATGCCTCCAGTCCCCGTATCTTCTCCTCCATCAGGGTCACTAGCTTACACTTGCTGCAAGTGTAATTGCTGCTACTCTCAGGTAGAAATACAAACATCCCACAGTCATTACATGTCACTGCCTCCGCTCCCTCACCAGCCATGCTGCTGCAATCCATTTCAAAACATTCTGTAACTTGACTTCTCTTTAAATCCCACTACCAGCTGCCACTTGAAACTACTTGTAAGTAAGTATCCACCTTTCTACAGAACCCCCAGGCAAGATCCCCAGGCTAAGAGCCACAGGCCAAGAGCCCTTTAGCTGCACTTCTGGCAAGGATGAGCCTTGCAAATTAAAGGCTCAAGCCCCAACTTCCGGGATTTGGAGAATGCTGAGCTGACCTGCCTCTCTAAGGGGAGCTTCTGTTTGGGGTAGTAAAGGGCAAATTTATGCCTTCTTCCTACTTTTCTCAGTGAGAGATTAGTCCAAGATATGCACAGGAAACTTTGAGGTGATTTACCTTGGCTAAAAGGGAGTCCCGGGGGGGGGGGGGCTCATTTGAGGGATCCCCGGAGAAGAGTTGCATATTCATCATCTGCAGAAGCTTACAGAGTCATTTATTTGACATAAGCTTGACAAGATCCTAATCTTCTTTGAGACTGCTAAACATCTGATGCTGTACAAGACCAGTGTTGATTTGGATAACCTTAGAAAAAGGTACTGATTGCTATCTACCATTTTGGGACTATTTTAAAGCAAACAAAATAATATTCGAAGGTGGGAAAGAGAAAGTTGGAAAGCTTGGAAGAAGAAGAGAAGGGGTGAATTTTGGACTTTGTTAAATTAAGGACAGTGTTAAAAATTGGAAAGGAATTTATTGTTTTGTCTACCTGTGGCCGTGGAGTGAAAACACCATCGTCAGAGATCTGCTGTTTCTACAGTCAACACAGGAAATATGTCAAGTATCATGAGACTTTGTTACCAGTGAGAATGACTTGGGGCAAGCAAAGCAGGAAGTAACTATTGAAGGACCTACTCTAGGATTGTATTACCATAGAAAAACATCGGCAGCCATTACTGGGATGCTAAATTTTTTAAAAAATAATAACTGAGCCTGAGAAGGTCGGAGGACGATGAAATTAGGCTTATTTGAAAGGGCAAGTTCTAATCTATCAAACCTGATAGTTGAAATTTAATTTGGTGACATCAAACTTTTCGCTGTTTTTTTAATGTCAGAGTCAAAGGTAACCTGTGCAAGGGCTGCCTCATTGGAGAAGATGCAAGATCAGTTAGAAGCAATGGAAGCTAGGATGATGAAAGGGGTGGAAAAGATGATAAATGCTTGCAAAAAAGAGCTTTAAAAAGATATTGAGGACTTTAAAAAAAGAAATGGAAGAGCTTCAAAATGAAACAGTGATGGTGTCAAAAAACGTGCAGGAGGTAGAAGGGAAAGTTAAACTCTAGGATTCCACCTTATTAAAAATGCAAGGAAATACAACAATCCATGGCTGTAAATTGATGGAGACACAAATACATCTGAGAGGAGTACCTGAAGAAGAAGGGACAGACTTAAAGAACATGTAATAAAAATAATTGCTGATTTCTTGGAGGAAGATCCTGAAAGGACTAGAAATATGTATGATTATATGTATAGAGTGAATTCATCATATGCCAAGAAAAATAATTTATCAAGAGATGTGGTTATAAGATATATGACAAAAGAAATGGTGGGGAAAATCTTGAATAAAAATTTTGAAAAGACATTGACAGTGGGAGGAAGTAGAGTAAGAATAATGAAAGAATTGCCAAGACAAGTGATAAATGACAGGAGAACATATAAGAAATTAACAGTTCTATGTGACAATGGAATGAGGTATAGATGGATAATACCTGAAGGTTTGAGCTTTGAGCTGCAAGGAAGAAGGATTACAGTTACAAATACACAGGAGCTGCGTAAATTTTATGAAGAGAATAAAGAATTTGCACCATGATGGATTATAAATTATTATCTTGGAATGTAAATGGATTAAATTCACCACAAAAAAAGAAAGGGAATATTTCATTGGATTAAATAACAAAACTGTAATATAATGTGCTTACAAGAAGTTCATATTAAACAAAAGGATTATAAATTTTTATGGAACAATTGGGACTGGAATTTTTTTTATTGGCTGAACAGAAGAAAAAGGGTGTGATTTTTTATATTAAACAAGAATTGGACCCAAAAATAATATTTAAAGATAAAAGATTTGTGGCAGTAGAAGTAATAATAAATGCAAAAAAACCTTATTATTGGGACTGTATACACCAAATGGTGCAAAAAATTTTTTTTAAAGACATTATAAAACAACTTGATGAATTGAATATGACCAGGTCATGATTATGGGAGACTTTAATGGAACAATTCAGAATACATTGGACAGATCTGGTAAAAAAATAAATAAGGAAAATTGCCAAAATCCTTCTTTGAACTGGTTAAACAAGAAAACTTGGAAGACATATGGAGAAAATTTAATCCTGAAGTACGAGATTATACATTTTTTTCAGCAAGACATAATACTTTTTCCAGAATTGACATGTTATGGGGTACAAAGGACTTAGGCCTTATAACTAAGAAAATAGAGATCTTACCGAAGATAGGTGCAGATCATAATCCAATATTATGGATTACAAAATTGTCTAAAAAAGTGAGAAGATGGAGATTAAATGAAGATTTACTACAAAATAAAGAATTCGTGACATCTCTAGAAAATGAAACTAAAGCTTTCTTCCAAATAAATGATAAAGATGATATAGAATTTCAGATGGTGTGGGATGCTTATAAAGCCATAATGAGAGGAATAATGATTACATTAAACAATAAGGACAAAAGGGCAAAAGAAAAACAGATGTTGGACATTCAAAATCAAATTAAAAAAGGGGGAACTGAGGAAAGTACCAGGGAAAAAGAAAATTATTAGAGAGATTACAATTATTAGGGAGATTACAATACTACAAGCAGAAATGAGACATTTGTTAAATAAGGAATTGGAATGGAATTTGAAAAAAATGCAACAGAAGCCCTTTGAGGGAGTGAATAAACCTGGAAAGTATTTGGCCTGGCAACTGAAGAAAAAGAGAGGAAGTAAAATTATTAATAAAATTGTGGTCGATGGAAGAGAGATGGTAGATCAATAAGGAATAAAGAGAATTTTTCAAGTACTATGCTAAATTATTTAAAGGTGTTAAAGTAAAGAAGGAAAAGATGGAAGCGAATTTGCAAAATATTAAAACAGCACCCTTTAATGAATATATGAAAAAAAATTGAATTATCCAATTGAAAGAATAGAAATTGAAGCAGCAATTAATGCAATGAAAATTGGAAAAGCACCTGGGCCAGATGGATATACAGCAAATTTTTTTAATTTTTTTTAAAGAATTACTACCCAAACTTAAATTTCATAAAGGAAGACCAAGCGGGATTTCTCTCTAAAAGGCAAATAAGAGACAATATTAGAACTGTTGTAAATATTGTAGAATATTATGAAAGACATCCAGAGAAGGAAGTGGCATTATTCTTTGCGGATGCAGAGAAAGCTTTTGACAATTTGAACTGGGACTTTATGTTTGCAGTAATGGAGAAAATAGAGTTGGGGAAAACTTTATAAGAATGATAAAGGCAATATGTACTGAACAATGTGCAAGGTTATGTATAAATGCAGATCTTACAAAAGAAATTATAATCAGCAAAGGTACAAGACAAGGTTGTCCGCTTTCACCTTTGTTGTTTATAATGACTCTTGAAATTTTATTGATGCAAATACAAGATGATAAAGAAATAGAAGGGTTGAGAGTTAAAGGATTTATTTACAAATATAGAGCATTTGCAGATGACATAATGCTTATAAATGAAAATCCTACACATCTTTGTTGTTAGCTAAAATACAAGAATATGGAGAACTGGCGGGATTTTATGTTAATAAAGAAAAATCATTTTTTAATGTAAAAATATGCAAGTAAATAAACAAAAGGAGTTGCAGAGACTAACAGGATGTGAAGTTACCTCTAAAGTAAAATATTTGGGTGTGGAAATAGCAATTAAGAATATTAACCTGCTCAAAAATAACTATGAAAAGCTATGGCGTAAAATGGATGAAGATATGATAAAATGAAATAAGCTTAACTTGTCATTGCTTGGAAGAATAGCTGCAATTAAGATGAATATTTTGCCGAGAATAATGTATTTGTTTCAAACTATTCCAATTGTGAAAGACAGTAAACAATTTAACAAATGGCAAAGAAAGATTTCGGAATTTATATGGACTGGGAAGAAACCAAGGATTAAAATGAAAGTTTTAATAGATGCTAAAGAAAGAGAAGGATTCCAATTACCAGATTTAAGATTATATCATGAAGCAGTTTGTTTAGTGTGGATAAAAGATTGAGTAACGCTGTTGAATAAAAAACTTTTAGCGTTGGAAGGTCATGGAAATAAATTTGGCTGGCACGCTTATATGTATTATGGGAAGAAAAAGATGGATAGTTTTTTCTCTCACCATTATATAAGAAATAATTTGTTGAATACCTGGATGAAATATAAGAAATATGGTGTTGAAAGAAAACCGTTATGGATAGTGCCAGCAGAAGTGATAAAAATAACAGCTGAGACAAGTGAGGAAAAATGGCTGTCATACAATCAACTATTAAAAATACAAAGTGGCAAAATAGAATTGAAAACTGCTATGGAGTTGAATAACAAATACGATTGGTTTCAAATGCAACAAATAAAGAGTTTGGTGGAAAATGATATTAAAACTGAAGGAATAAGATGAGAGCAAACAGAAATGGAAAAAGTTCTGCTTGGAGATAATGAAAAATTAATTTCAAAAATTTATATGTTACTTTTAAAATGGTCTACAGAAGACGAAGTAGTGAAATCTCAAATGATTAAATGGGCAATAAGTGTAAATAAAGAAATACAGATGGATACATGGGAATGTTTATGGAAGAACTCTATGAAACTTTCAACATGTCAGAGTATTAAAGAGAACTGTTTTAAAATTGATGTATAGATGGTATATGACTCCTAAAAAATTGGCAAAAATGAATAACAAGATGCCAGACAGATGTTGGAAATGTAAAAAACATGAAGGTTCTTTCTACCATGTGTGGTGGACTTGTGAAAGAGCAAAAAAGTATTGGCAGATGAAACAACAAGAAATTTCTAGGATCTTGGGATATGAATTCAAGAAAGCTGCAGAGACTTTTCTGTTGGGATTACAAATGGAAAAATTTCCAAAAGAAGATAGAACTATAATTTGGTACTTGCTTTCAGCTGCTAGGACACTATATGCGCAGTTATGGAAGCAAGAAAAAATACCAGAAAAATTGGATTGGATTGCAAAAGTTATGACATGGAGTGAGATGGACAAATTAACAAGAACTTTAAGAGACTATAATTTAGAAGATTTTAAAAGGGAGTGGAAAAATTTAGAAGTTATGTAAAAGACGAGTGGAAAGTAAAAGGACTTTGGACAATTTTTGATAATGATTAAACTTTAGAAGAAGGAAGAATATTAATTTTAGTTCTTAGGAATTAAGGGTACCTTTTAATGTTAGTATTTTGAGTAAATAACACTGGTGGGGGTCAAGTAACGTGGGGAGGGGTGATTAGAAAGAAGCATATGGGATAGATGAAAAGAAGTTATTAATGGAAACTGTTACCATATGTTATCAGTAAAATTGTTTAAAAAGGAAAAAAAAGGAAAGGCTCAAGCTCCCACCCACCTCTGACTCAACAGCCAGAGCAACTGCAGAGGGTGGGTCCAGCAATTACCACCATGCAAACAAGCTCTCCTCACTCAGCAACAGCTACACAAAAGACACACAAAGGAAATCAGAAACCCCTCTCCAGTAGGCACCAAGCGCTCACACAACTCCCCGGCAGTTTTAGAAAAGCAAATCACACTCACTTACTTTACCAGCAGCTCTATTCTAGCTCTAGAAAGCACCTTCTTCAAACGGCAGCTTAGCCATTTCTGCCTCTGGCAAGGAGGAGCCAGAGGCAAATTAAAGGCTCAAACCCCCACCCACTTCTGACTCAACAGCCAGAGCAACAGCAGAGGGTGGGTCCAGCAATTACTCCCAGGCAAGCAAACTCTCCTCACTCAGCAACACCAGCAGCTCTGTTCTAGCTCTAGAAAGCACCTTCTTCTACTGCAGCTGAGCCACTCCTCTACTGCAGCTGAACCACTTTAATTTGTTTCTGACACCAATGAGGATTACAAGTTGCCCACCACCTCCAACTTCACCACCCGGTTGGCACGTCAGGGAGGTGAGCAAGGGAGAGCAGCCAAAAGGAGGCAGAGCCCAGCCAGCCAGCCCCCCTCCCTTTCTTCTCCAGGAAAGAGGGAGATGAGCTGAGCAAAGGCAGTCATCTAAAGGGGGGGGGGGGGATCCTGATATGCATCACGTGCCTCGCTGCTGTTGGTGCCATTTCGCTGTGTGGCCATGGACTGGTATCAGTCTGTGGACTGGGGATTGGGGACCCCTGCTTTAGACCATAGGATCCTTGACTCCTGAACCTCTGGGCACGCCCCCCCCCCCCATGCGCTTAACATCATCAGCTGTCTTTGCTCTGCCTGCCCCACATTTTGATTTTCTAGCTTTCCACCCCCAGGCCACCCCACTTTTGCATTTTGGACTCTAGGATTCTTAACTTCTGCACTTCTGGGCACACACCCCTCACACACACACGTTTGGCTTAACCTTATCAGCTGTCCTGGCTGTGCCTGCTCCTTGGCTTGGTTTTGTCAGGTAGAAGAGAATCATCTGGAGATTTGCTGTGAGTTTGGAATCTCTAACTCATGGGGGGGGGGGCTGTTCTGCTATATCACTTCATGAAATGGTAAATGGAAGGTTCATGATCCATGGGGTCTCGTGAACCATAAGCTGGGACAAAACTCTATTTTCCTCATTCACGCCCATCTCTATTTGCTAAACACTACTTGGTTTTAGGAAGCTGCTTTAAGAGTCTAAAACCCTCAGAACAAATGTTTGAAGCCACTAAGTCCAGTCTCTGTGTTAGCTTTAATTTAAATTGTTCAGGGTGGTGAGAACCAGAGAGGATTGTGAGGAACGCCAAAGGGGTCTGTTGAGGCTGGGTGAGTGGGCGTCAACGTGGCAGATGCGGTTCAATGTGGCCAAGTGCAAAGTAATGCACATTGGGGCCAAGAATCCCAGCTACAAATACAAGTTGATGGGGTGTGAACTGGCAGAGACTGACCAAGAGAGAGATCTTGGGGTCGTGGTAGATAACTCACTGAAAATGTCAAGACAGTGTGTGATTGCAATCAAAAAGGCCAACGCCATGCTGGGAATTATTAGGAAGGGAAATGAAAACAAATCAGCCAGTATCATAATGCCCCTGTATAAATCGATGGTGCGGTCTCATTTGGAGTACTGTGTGCAGTTCTGGTCGCCACACCTCAAAAAGGATATTATAGCATTGGAGAAAGTCCAGAAAAGGGCAACTAGAATGATTAAAGGGCTGGAGCACTTTCCCTATGAAGAAAGGTTGAAACCCTTGGGACTCTAGCTTGGAGAAACGTCGACTGTGGGGTGACATGATAGAGGTTTACAAGATAATGCATGGGATGGAGAAAGTAGAGAAAGAAGTACTTTTCTCCCTTTCTCACAATATAAGAACTCGTGGGCATTCGATGAAATTGCTGAGCAGACAGGTTAAAACGGATAAAAGGAAGTACTTCTTCACCCAAAGGGTGATTAACATGTGGAATTCACTGCCACAGGAGGTGGTGGCGGCCACAAGCATAGCCACCTTCAAGAGGGGTTTAGATAAAAATATGGAGCAGAGGTCCATCAGTGGCTATTAGCCACAGTGTGTGTGTGTGTGTGTGTGTATATATATATACATATATATACATATATATATTGTGTGTATATATATATACATATATATATTGCCACTGTATATATGTATATATATATACATATATATATATACATATATATATTGCCACTGTGTGACACAGAGTGTTGGACTGGATGGGCCGTTGGCCTGATCTAGCATGGCTTCTCTTATGTTCTTATGAACACTAGCAGATATCATCACTTAATTGATTACAATACATTAGACTTTTATCCAAATGTGTTTTCAGATTTTGGAGTGTTCTGGTTTCCAACATAGAATCTGCATTGCTGTATTACCATTTTTGAAGTTGGAATTTTGAACAGAATGCTGTGCTTGCACAGTATTACAACATTTTTGAATTTATATATATATATATATATATATATATATATATATATATATATATATATATATATATATTCTCATCTGTGTGACTTATATCAGTATTGAGAAACTAAAAAAGAAAAAGAAATGATGTGACTGTGTGCACTGTTGTAGCAGGATTGTTTTTGACTGGTGTTTCAACCAATGTACATTTGTATATGAATATGAATGAAAGGACCTGAATGCTGTGTCAAACTACACACAATCCAGGTCTGGAATTACTTCTCACAATGTCCCTAGTTAAGCCAAAATTTAGACTAAGTGGAAGATGGCACAAAGAAATTCTGGAACAGTCGAAGAATGGAAAGGATTAAATCTACTCATGCTTACACTAGGTTGTCGAAAGGAAACTCAGTAAGACCGGCATTATATGTACACATTACACTTCCCTAGCCCAAGTGTTCATGCCCATTTGAACGACATTGCTGAGGAATATAAGGATTTCTGAATAGCACATTCTGAATAGAGGAAAATTCCAGTATTTCTTGTTTCTCTTCTTCCAGGGGGAACAGCTTCAAGACACAAAGGGTTTGTGGGATGTATCCGTGCTCTTCATCTAAATGGGCAAAAACTTGACCTGGAAGAAAGAGCTAAAATAACCTCTGGTGTAAAACCTGGGTGCCCTGGGCACTGCAGCAGTTATAGCAGCCTCTGCCACAATGGAGGAAAATGTGTGGAGAAAAACAATGGCATCTTGTGTGACTGCACCAATTCTCCTTATGAAGGACCATTCTGCAGAAAAGGTAGTTATGTCACAGATTTTTAGAGTACACCCTCCCACTAACAATAATTGGAATGTGTTGTGCAAAGTAGTTGGATGATATGATCATACAGCATTATAGAAAAATGTTGATTTTCATGATAGATCCCAGATTATGAAAATCTCTTGGCGAAATTTGTGTGATTAAAAAGTTCAATTTGATTTTTTTTTAAATAAAAGTTAAGGAACAGCTATTTTATATCAGATAACTTAAAAGGCATAAGCATTCATTTCAAGAATGACTTCTGGAGTTAGAATCTAATAGAGGGAAACAGAATAATCATCAAAAGGTTTACTCAGAATTCCATTCAGTGGGACTTACTCTAAAGAAAGTATTCTCAGGATGGCACTGTAGGAGAAGTGAAAATTGTCTCCCTTCCAGAAAGTGAAATTGATTTCCATTTTTAAAAAAAGGTAAGGAAGGGATGTATATACATAGATAAATCAAGAAAATGGGATTGATCAGGATTGAGTGTAAATCTGGATAATCAGATGAAGTGCCAAGAGGGTGCATGAATGATTTGTATATCCTGTATTCATATGTTAAGCAGTAACTGATGTCATGTGCTAAGAAGTAATTAATAGTATGGTTTAAATTGATTTAGAATCTGTTTAGGATTGCACTGGTATGCATCTCCGCTTGTATACATGAGTCCCAAGTATATAGGGAGTTTTTTTGTTTTTTTCCTGAGAAGAGATGTCTGGCTTGTTGCTTTGAAAATTTTACAGTTAATATGAAAAGCATCTAAATGTATTCTAAACGCAGTTCAACAGATCCTACCAATGGGATTTAAAAGTGAGTGGTGAATGACTCCTTTGTCTATCTGTTAGGGAGGGACGGTGGCTCAGTGGTAGAGCATCTGCTTGGGAAGCAGGAGGTCCCAGGTTCAGTCCCCAGCATCTCCAACTAAAAAGGGTTTAAGCAAATAGGTGTAAAAAACCTCAGCTTGAGACCCTGGAGAGCCACTGCCAGTCTGAGAAGACAATACTGACTTTGATGGACCGAGGGTCTGATTCAGTATAAGGCAGCTTCATATGTTCATATGTCTAGTACATTTTGATCCTGTCTTTCCTTCAAGAAACTCAAGGGATCATGCATGGTTCTCCCTTCCTCCATTTACCTCAGAACAACCCTGTGAGGTATTTATGCTGAGTGAATATGACTGGCCTGGGGTCATGCAGCAAGATTGGAACCTCTTACATCCTACTCCAACACTCTAACCACTGGCTGAAGGAACTATCCTTGCGACATCATTTGGAAAGGAGCTCTTAGAAGAAGTTCTGTTAGATTTTGCAGCTCAGCTTCAGCAAGAATCATTTAGGAAACTTCTGGGAAGAACAGTTCATGTGATCATACACATGTGAATAACTGACTTCAATACTGGCCAGCCAGATGCTTCTTGGAAATCTCAGAGAGGGCATGTTGGAGTTAGACATCCTCTATTATTTATATTCAGCATGTTACAATACTAGCAATACTGTCTGTGAATGTGGAGGTTTCATTCTTAGCAAATAGGACTACTAACCCTTGGCAGACCAGTTCTCCATAAATGTTTTGTTATTTTAAATTCATCTAAAGAACAACGTCTATCTTCAGCAGAAGCAAATTGCAAGGCATAGATTTGACTTTTACCTAGGCTTCCCAACCCTCCCGCCCTGGCGGGGGACCCCAGGATTTCCAGCCTCTTCCCCTGCTCCCCCCAAAAATGGAAACGGCGGGAGGGGGAAACGACGCCAAGGAGCATGGCGAGCCACCCCATCCCGGAGCGGGCGAGGCCGCCGCGCCGCTGCCGCCCCCTCCCCGCCCACCGCAGCTGCTCCTCTGAGATGGGCCCAGGCTGAGCCCATCTCGGAGGAGCAGCCAAGAGACGGCAGCAGCGCAGGCAAAACCAGCAAGGCAAAACCAGAGAAGGGGAGGGCGGAGGCAGGCCAGGAGCATGGCGAGCTGCGAATCCAGGCCCTTCTAGGACCCAGACTCGCAGCTCGCCACCCCCCCTGGCCCGCCTCCACCCCCCCTCCGATTCCACCCCAGAGGCGGAACGGGCGAGGCCGCCGCGCTGCTGCCGCCCCCCACCCCCACCCCACCGCAGCTGCTCCTCCAAGATGGGCTCAGCCTGAGCCCATCTCGGAGGAGCAGCCACGGCGAGCACATCGCCCGCTCCGAGACGGGGCGGCTCGCCACGCTCCCTGGTGCCGTTTCCCCCCCTCCCCCTAGCTCCACCCCAGTGTCTCCTGGCTCCACCCCCAAAGTCTCCCGGCTCCACCCCCGAAGTCCCCAGATATTTCTGGGATTGGACTTGGCAACCCTACTTTTACCATTTCATACCAGTTTGAATGCTCCCTCATGAAACTCTTTACGTATTAACAAAAATAGCATTTTGTTTCTCTGTGTGCAATTTTTTTTAAAACAAAGAAGCATGAAAATACAGTTCTCCTGCACTGACAGCTTGAAGCAGTATACAGCAGGAAGAATTTACCAGTCTCTTGAACACATGAACTAGTTTCAGGTTGAGAGTCCTTACTATACCTTGTGATCAGGAATTCCATACATTAATTATGTGTTGCATTAATAAATACTTCCTGCTGGGTTGATACTAACACAAAATATCTCCTCCACAAACACAGAAGTACCTGCGGGAGATAACCAGGGAACGCACATAACTTGTCCCCTTATATTTGGCAAGGAATTCCAGTTTTTTTGTCTCATCCAGCTTCCTTGCATTCAAAATAAGGGGCAAGACAGAGTCCCGAGCGCATAAGAAAAGTGGCACCCATTGTTCCTATCAACTTAAAATTTCAGGCCTGTGTCACAGATGAATTATTTGGAACATTAAAAATCCCATATTTCGTTGAAGTTGAGACTTCGGCAGGACATTCTGTCAAGCTCTAATTATTTGTCAGGCTCCAATAGGACAACTCTGTGAGGCAGAATCATCTTATCATTCACCTTGAGAGCGGGCTAGGAAATCAATATTCAGCAGTCAGGCAATTGTGAGTAAAATGAGATAGGGGGGAAAGGGAAGAAAATGGTTTTCAGAGGACTGAAAACCGTGTGCTTTTAGCCATTTTTCAATAGATGAGCATAGAGAGATAGGCATAGAAAGATGGGGAGGGAAAAGATGAGCATAGGAAGACGGGGAGGAGAAAGCACATGCTTTAGATGAAAAGTTATTTGAGCCACTTCAGCTCCGCTTCAGCTTTAGCTATCCCTCCCTCCCGCTGTTGCTGGTTTTGTAGTGTGGTTATAATCCTTGTTAAATTTTCTTACTTGTCACAGCTTTGAGTGGGTATAAGTATTGGTCTGGAGCCATTTATAGGGAGGCTGTGCTTGCATGCCTGCCTTCCCTAGGCGAGGACCCCCTTAAGAGTTCTTGAGGGTGGGGCAAGGTAACGTCATGCCCAGCTCCGGAGCTATCACTTAGCTCCTCTCACAGGTTGCAAGGGAGCCATGCAGAGGCTTTGCACCCATGTGGGACCGCTGGGGAAGGATTTCATTGGGTCGCCTGATTCCTGGATCTGTGCCCTATGCTACACCAATGCTCCACTGACTGTAATCAATAAAGGTTGGTCTGTTTTACCCCAACTCAGTTTCTGCATATGTGTCGTCCCCCCGACCCTTCCCTGCCTTTAGGACTGTTGTGGCCTGGCCTTTTAGCAATTTCTCAGCAAATGCTGTTTGCACCTAGAAAGGGGCAGAGGAGAGCATATGCTTTAGATGACAATTCTTGGAGGAAAGTCCTGATGATCATATATAATCTTTTTTTCCTATCTTAAAATCAAATCTAAGATTTCTTTTGAGCAACGCTGTTGTAGTTCCTGCTTTTGCATACTGCAAACTGGCAGACCACTGAAGTGCCACTGGAAATGGGCTATTCAAAACAGTCAGAAGCATGGTCTAAATATGAAGATGTGGGAAAGTGTGTGCCTGTGAGCTGGGCTCCTGGATTTCTATACTAAACCACTCTGAATTCAGCCATCAGGAGACAAACAATGACTATTGGATGAAGTCCATCACATTGGCAAAGGTTTTCATTCTTGCAGTGATTGCCGTTTTGAAATCTGGAATGCATAGACCATGGCAAAGCCTGCAAAAGGGTACTTAATGAACAGTTCTGTTTCTTGATGTGTGACTTTCAGTGGATATATATTCATTGAAATATTTGAACATGTTGTTGGTAATCAGTCATCTGAAGAATGAAGCCTAGTGGTTACACACTAATATGTTTTTTTAGTGAAGAGCTCCCGCCTACTAATAGCAGGCAGATTCCATTTGACTTACCTTGATTTGTTTTTGCTTTTGACAGTCTTTCCTTGAGAACATAAAAAGAAAATTCATATGTGTTTCCAAGCATTTGCAACATGAAATAAAAGACTAGTGGAAACAATGATCCTCCATGACCAGGAGATCCTTCCATCTCTGTGAACCCCCAGATTTTCCACCCTCCATTTCATTTCATTTTCCCCACAATTACCTGTTGGTCAGTGATGGTGGAAATAGCTACACCACCAACTCTTTCTTTCTTATCTTCCCTATCTCTGCTGTGGTGCCTAAAATATGGTAACTGGCACATCATTGACACAAGGAAAGAAGTTGCCTTCTAGAGATCCTGAGTCCAGTTAGTACATTGGAGTCATGATTGAGTCCTTGAGGATTAGGATTTTCAGGACTCCTTACAGCAGGGCTGCAACTCTTGCAATTTTTAAAGTACCTGAATGGAGGGACAGAAGGAAAGAGCCAGAGAGAGAGAAAGAGACAAAGGGCGTTTTCGCACAGGGCTTACCCCGGAGCGACGTCCCTCTTCACCGCGCAGCGTCTGCATGGATTTCACACCAACTGCTCCGCAGAGCTGCGAAGAGCCGCAGCTTTTGCGTTGCAAATGTAAACTGGTTTTTGGCGGTTTACATTTGCAACGCAAAAGCCACGGCACTTCGCAGCTCTTCCGGGTTCTGCGAAGCAGTTGGTGCGAAATCCGCACAGACACTGCATGGTGAAGAGGGACGTCGCTCCGGGGTAAGCCCTGTGCGAAAACGCCCAAAGAAAGAGATCCCTACCCCACCCACCAACTTAAAAAAAAAAGTGAGTGAGAAAAGGAAAGGCAGTTCAGGGTCAGGACATGAAGCAACAGAAACCCAGCCCCCAATTCTGAAGTTGGGTGAGACATTTTGAGTTGCAAGTCTTTGTATTTCAGACTTCCTAAATTTAAATTCATAGTATGGATTACTATTACAATTAACCACAGAGGTTTTTGTCTTTGTTCAAAAAAACTACCTGCTCCTTTCTGTGACACGTCTTGCTCTTTCTTTGAATTTTAGAGGTCTCCGCTGTTTTTGAAGCTGGCACCTCCATTACTTATACTTTTCAGGAGCCTTATCCTGTGACCAAAAATACAAGCTCCTCTGCCATTTATGCAGATACCTCTGTGGCCAAGGAAAGCATTGCATTTACATTCTTGACAGCACATGCTCCGAGTCTCCTCTTTTACATCGACTCCTCCACTCATGACTATTTGGCTGTGATTCTCTCCAAGAACGGTAAGTATGGATAAACTGCTAAAGGAACTGTGGCACTGCAGGTCAATTAGAAGCGCCTGAGAGCACAATACCGAATTCAACTGAGTGGTAGCGCTAAGCTCATAAGAGTATAGCTACTGTCTGTCATAAATGTTAGTTATTTGATTGGTTTTATTTTTTCAGTCCTGGAGTTTGCATTCATTGCCAGGTGTAAATGTCATGTCTTGAATAATCGTATTGCTGCAGTTGAATAGTGTTGTGATTTTCACTCAGCTGGGCTGTATGATATCCTTCGCGTATAATTTATTCGGCTGACAGCCCTTTCTCTGCACAACAGGATAGTCGACGAAATAGCCAAATGCACAGCGTTCAGCTGAAGTATGTGAGTGAGTGAGTTCACACGGCCCACCGCAGTTTTAAATTCTTTGACCAATTATCACATTCTTAAGGGCCAAACTGCACATTACTTTTTTTTTGACCGTTTGAACGGATTTCCTTTAGTGACACAGCACCTGTAGGGAAAAGGTGTTTTTTAAAGTCCATAGGAGCTTGAGTGGGCTTGGGATGTGAATGAGTAGGCAGGAGGGGTTCCTGTATCCCCCTACCCCACTCACCATTTTCCTACTCCAAAGTGGCCAGACTTGGGGGCAATATCCTCATCTTTGGAGCAGCATTGTTAGGAACCTAGAGAAGAAGGAGGAGGAAGAGAGTAAGTTTTTATACCCTGCCTTTCACTACCTAAGGGAGTCTTGAAGTAGCTTACAATCACCTTCCCTTCTTCTCCCCACGACAGCAGCTTGTAGGTGGAGCTGAGATAGCTTCGAGAGAACTGTGACTGACGCAAGCTCACCCATCTGGCTTCGTGTGGAGGAGTGGGAATCAAACCCATTTCTCCAGATTCGAGACTGCCGTTCTTAACCAGTACACCGCATATAACATATTGTTTGGCCCTAAGTAGCTACCTTTCAGGGTTCGTGTGAATTACCTTTGCTTCATATATTTAAATTCAGTTTACCTAGTTTACTGTTACCATTTCCATAGGTAAAACTTCTCTGTTTATTTCAATGGAGTTTTCCTTGTGGTGCTTTTTGGGGGTGGTGGGTGCCGGTTGAGTGGGAGGGCAGGGCCACCCTGGGCCAAATGGTGAGGGGCAGGGCAAATTCAGGAGGGGGTGTCACCCTTGTGACCACCCCTCCCCCCCCTTCCCCCCGAGTGGCTATGGGGCCATATCAGTTAGCAAGTCAAAGGTATTCACTACCATGCTTCTTTCTCTAGACATATTATGCTCCCGAAGGCACAGTTTGAAGACAGGCAGTGCTGTGCTCTTCCTCACCAGCCCGGGCATGGTTGGTAAGGAGGACTATGGGTCATACCATTCGCTGGCTGTGCTACACCACTTCCAGTAGGGTTAGGCCAGGTAATGTTGTGCCCAGGCTTCTTCTTACTACCTGCTCCATGTCAGGATAGGGAAAGAGTCAGGCATTGTTGCACCTATGCTCCTTACACCTATGCTCCTGGGTTTGGTGGGATCAGCAAGGAGGAATATGGGGGCTTCTGGCATAAGGTGAAACCAGGTTCCAATGTTCCTATATTCCTCTTCACTGTTCCGGTTGTGGTGGGGACAACAAGGCAGAATACAGGCACAGCTGGCAAAGGGCAATATCAAGCACTTCTGTGCCTATGTTCCTCTTCACTGGCCTGGGTGAGGAGGAGGTTATGCGCAGTAGTTTATTGGGTCATCCTATTGCTGGTGGAATCTTTGCTTCTTTTTAATGACCTCATAATGGGAGTGGTCCAGATTTAGGGCAGCAGCCCAGTGGGATTTCCCCCAATACAGTAAATGGCCGATCCACCCCATGAGAACATGGGAATTCCACGTTTAGAATTCCCAACCCCCCTTTTCATAAACAGGAGTTTTGTGGAGCCTTTGTCCAGACTGGGGCTGTGTTACGGGAGGCGAGATTTAATCCCGTCTCCTTGCACCATTTGACTGGCCTCAGACTGGCTTTTAGAGCTGCCTTTCATCTCATTTGTTTGGGTCAAAATTGCAGGTGACACACAGAGCGCTTCATTGTGATTTTGCACAAAGAGGGCTCATAGCAGGTCTACAGGTCTGTTTCGGTTCCGTAAAAAAAGGTGCAAAATGAGAAGGGATGAAATCTTCCTTTGCCGCAGCCCCATCCCCAAAAGGGCCCCTGAGCGGCTTCTGTTTTTAAAGAACAAAAGCTTACAAGCTCTGAACATGGAACTCCCATCATCTTGTCTAATTTAACCCTAAAATCCCATAGCTAAGCAGCCAGGATTGTTATGCCTGAATTTGCCCTTGTGTGTGCAGGGACTGGTTAGAATTAACCATGTGTATTTCATTATGCTTTATAATGATCTTCAGTTGTTGCTGCTAACACTGAAACAGCTGTGGATTTAAGTGTGAAGCTGTGAGAAACGTGCAGATCCAGGCATTAAATTTTTGGAGCATTTCTAATTCTGAGCCCCTGAGTATTCGAGTCACATATGTCAGGGGCATAAACATGTGCCAAACCTCAGCCAAAGACCATTCTTGGCAAATGCATTATCTATTTTCCAGTTGATATGGAGCATAAAGCTGCCCTCTTCATTAGCTGAATTCATTGATATTTTCCCTCCTTGCACCATTTTACTACAGGTTAGTGATCCGCTTGGGAAGCAGAAGGCCCCAGGTTCAATCCCTGGCATCTCCAAAAAAAGGGTCCAGGCAAATAGGTGTGAAAAACCTCAGCTTGAGACCCTGGAGAGCCATGAATGGGGCTGTGGCTCAGTGGTAGAGCATTTGCTTGGGAAGCAGAAGGTCCCAGGTTCAATCCCCAGCATCTCCAAAAAAGGGTCCCGGCAAATAGGTGTGAAAAACCTCAGCTTGAGACCCTGGAGAGCCGCTGCCAGTCTGAGTAGACAGTACTGACTTTGATGGACCAAAGGTCTGATTCAGTATAAGGCAGCTTCATATGTTCATGGGAAGGGATGGTGGCTCAGTGGTAGAGCACCTGCTTGGCAAGCAGAAGGTCCCAGGTTCAATCCCCGGCATCTCCAACTAAAAAGCGTCCAGGCAAATAGGTGTGAAAAACCTCAGCTTGAGACCCTGGAGAGCAGGGGAGGGATGGTGGCTCAATGGCAGAGCATCTGCTTGGCAAGCAGAAGGTCCCAGGTTCAATCCCTGGCATCTCCAAAAAAAGGTCCAGGCAAATAGGTGTGAAAAACCTCAGCTTGAGACCCTGGAGAGCCGCTGCCAGTCTGAGTAGACAGTACTGACTTTGATAGACCAAAGGTCTGATTCAGTATAAGGCAGCTCCATATGTTTATGGGAAGGGATGGTGGCTCAGTGGTAGAGCACCTGCTTGGGAAGCAGAAGGTCCCAGGTTCAATCCCTGGCATCTCCAAAAAAGGGTCCAGGCAAATAGGTGTGAAAAACCTTAGCTTGAGAGCCTGGAGAGCCGCTGCCAGTCTGAGAAGACAATACTGACTTTGATGGACCAAAGGTCTGATTCAGTATAAGGCAGCTTCATATGTTCATATGTACCAACAGATGCACAAGAGCTCCAAACTCAGTAGCCAGGAGACCCTGGTTGGATTATAGAGAAGGCAATGCAAACACTTTGAAACTAATCTGCAGCCCACTACCATGCACATGTGCCATCTGGGATGAAACCTAGTTAACGTTGAGATCCAGCTACGTCTCTCTGCTGCTTTATTAGCTGTAGGCTGCTGGGGACAGTCAAAAACTGGGCTGTTCCTCCCCTCCACACAAACACACAAATATGCACCCCATGTAGTTGATTTGATATGGCAGGTCATTTGTCTTCATGTTGCCAAAAAGGAACCTTTGGCCAGTATTGCAGAGTACGATATAGCACATCTTTGAATAGCACATCTTTGAACTATTTCATTTTTATGCACTGGATAACACAAACACATTTTATTTGAAAGTGTGGGAGAAGGATACTTTGACCATTTTGTAGCTTTCCTGCTTTATGTTCTTGAACAAAGAGATACTATATATTTATCTTATGTATTTACTATATCTATACCCCACTTCCCCCACCCTCCAGGGACCCTAATTAGCTTACAACATTTTCCTCTGGGAAGGAAGGAAAAGAGCCAGAGCTTCCTTTGCCAGTTCCCTGGATTGCACGGGAGAGATACAAAGAAAGCACCATTAAGACCAACAAATGCTAATGTTTTAAGCACTATTTATTTATTTATTTATTTTTAAATCTTTAATTGCCTTTGTCTTGTCAGACTGGAGAGCCAGTCTGGTGTAGTGGTTAAGTGTGCGGACTCTTATCTGGGAGAACCGGGTTTGATTCCCACTTGCACCTGCTAGCATGGCCTTGGGTCAGCCTTGGCTGTGGCAGAGGTTGTCCTTGAAAGGGCAGCTGCTGTGAGAGCCCTCTCCAGCCCCGCCCACCTCACAGGGTGTCTGTTGTGGGGGAGGAAGGTAAAGGAGATTGTGAGCCGCTCTGAGACTCTTCGGAGTGGAGGGCGGGATATAAATCCAATATCTTCCTCTTCTTCTTCTTTTATAAAGTTTCGATCTCTGCTAACTGGCATGACATTTTGTGACACACATGGTGTGGCCTGACAAGGTCTCATTTATGTCAGATCCTGCCCTCATAACAAATGAGTTTGACACCCCTGGCTTAGAGGGAGTATTGGTTGTTACACAGTACTAGGCTTCCCAATCCCCAGGTCCCAGCGGGAGATCCCCCCATTTTACAGGCTTTCCCCCCGCCCCTAGCCAGCTGGCCGGCGGGGGAAGCCCCATCCCCACAGCCACCATGCACTTCTAGATCTTGGGCAGGTTTAGAAATCTGCAAACAGGTCCCTTTCAAAATGTGTGTGTGTGTGCCTTTAAAGTTGAGCAGGAAGTACTTCATGGGAAGGGTCAGCAGCACAGTCCCTCGGTTTGTTTTGCTTTTGTTTCAGAGGAACTAAGAGTGTGTGAGAGAGAGAAAGAGAGAGAGAGAGCAGCGTAGCCTCTGTTCTTTTCAGATGTCGTTGTGGAGGAACCAGACTCAGTAAGTGTGTGTGTATGTGAGAGGGAGAGGGTTGCCAATCCCCAGGTTTGGAGGCCCTCCCCCCTTTAGGGTCATCAAAAAGCGGCCCCGGGGGGGGGGGGGGGAGGGAGATGTCTACTGGGCAATTATTCCCTATGAAGAATGATTCCCATAGGGAATAATGGGGAATTGATCCGTGGGTATCGAGGGCTCTGAGGGGGCTGTTATTTGAGGTAGAGGCACCAAATTTTCAGTATAACATCTAGTGCTTCTTCCCAAAATACCCTTCAAGTTTCAAAACGGTTGGATCACGGGGTCCAATTCTATGAGCCCCCAAAGAAGGTGCCCCTATCCTTCATTATTTCCTATGGAAGGCATTTAAAACGGTGTGCTGTCCCTTTAAATGTGATGGCCAGAACTTCCTTGGAGTTCAATTATGCTTGCCACACCCTTGCTCCTGGCTCCGCCACCAATGTCTCCTGGCCCTACCTCCAAAGTCTTCTGGCTCCACCCCCCAAAGTCCCCAGATATTTCTTGAATTGGACTTGGCAACCCTACACAGTGCAGGCATTGAGAAACTACATATGATTGTCTCTTTCCTTGAAAACCCTATAAGGTCACCATAAGTCATCCATGACTTCCTGTCAAACAAACAAACAACAAACAAACAAACACCACCCCTCCTCCAATTTTTCCAGGCATTCTGATGCCCAGAACAGCATTGTGGAAGCATACCTATGCACAGAAGATGCTCAAACCCTTGCCTTCTGCATAGTTGTTATTGTTTCTGTTGAAAGAAGGGGTGGGTACAGCTGCAGGAAACAAAAAAATAGACTAATTGTGAACCAGTCCAAACTATGGAGTTAGGTTGGGTTAATCTGAGGCTAGGAATTTTGAAGAATTTGTTCTCAGTTCCTCAATTCTGAATTCTGCACTATCATTACCCTCAAGCACTTCAGCCTAGTTTTCCTGAGGGAGCAAGTTTCCCCCAAACAATGTTGCAACGCCCTTCTAAAAGTCTAGTTGATGTAAATACTGCTAAAGAGTAGTTTAGTCCACTTGTACCCTAGAGGGACTTGTAGTGCCTCACTAGTTTTTTTTTTTAATCTTTTCTCTTGCAGTTTGGCTTGCTTCTTGTTGTTTTTCTCTCTGCTATGTGTTAGTGTGTGTTAGTCCTTGTTCTTCGAAGGCCTCTCTGTTGTACTAGTGGCCTGCAGTCAATTATTGTCTTTTAGCAAAATCCTGTTGCAGTAAAAGGTTATTGAAAGCAAACTCCAAAGTGTGGAATTGGATTATTTTTTCAAATTCCATCAATGAATAATACCCTGCTACCCTCCATATTTATGACATCAATTCAAAGATAGATGAAATCCATGTATGCTGATATATAAACCCTGTTCTCAAGTTGCCCACAGTTGCTAGCCTTTTTGGGTGGGAGGAGCTTCTTCCTTGATCTCCCAAACCAATCCATAAGCAATCCAACTCCCTCCATAAAAACTACCAAAAAAAAAAAATGCTCACTAAACACATGGTTGGTTTAACCACAGAGACTGAACTTGGAAAGAACACAAACATACAAAGAGAGACAGGGACAGCTCAACAGGCTCAAACTAACTATAACTGGAAGCAGAGTTAGTCCAGCTGTCCCCTTAGAGGTTTCCTCAAGGTTGTCCCTTCAGGACTTCCAATAAAGGCAGGTAAGACTGCCCCTTCCTAACACCACTGAGAACAGAAATTTACAGTAAGGGTACAAATGTACATGGGGCTGCCCTTGTGCTGAACCCGGAAGTTGCAGTTAGTGCAGAATGCCGCTGCCCGGCTGTTATTGGGGCTCCCAAGATGGGAGCACATTCGGCTGGGGCTCCGGGTTCTGCACTGGCTGCCAATAATATACCGAGTCCGGTACAAGGTGCTGGTTATTACCTATAAAGCCCTATATGGCATAGGACCTGTCTACCTGAGGGACCGTCTCTCCCCACATGTTCCCCAGAGAGTACTGAGGTCGGGAACCCAAAATCTTTTCGTCCCCGGGCCAAAGGAAGCTCGCCTGAAATCTACCAGTGACAGGGCTTTCTCTGTAATGGCCCCTTCCTGGTGGAACCAGCTGCCGGAAGAGATGAGGGCCCTGCGGGACCTTGCTCAGGGCCTGTAAGACAACCCTCTTCCGGCTGGCTTATAACTCACCGGCATAGGAAACTGAGTGTAGTTCTATTAGATTTCTGCTTGTGTGAGCCGCCCTGAGCCACCTTGGTGGGAAGGGCGGGATATAAATCATAAATAAACTAAACTAAACTAAACTAGTGATTCAGGGTTGGACAGCCTTTACTAATGGGATATAAAAAAGCAGCATATCCCTAGGTGGGCCAATTGATTTATCATCGTGTCAGAGCCTGCTGAAGGGCTCTTCTGCTGAAGGATGCATCGGCTAGTGTCACTCTATCAGTGCAATAATGGCAAATGAAGGTTTGCACGAACTTCCAGGTTGCAGCCTTGCATACAACTTCTTCTGAAGACAGGAATGTCCAATATGTAGGAATGCTGGCTTTCTCCCTAAGCGAATGAGCTGTAAACCCCCATTGGGGGCAGGTGTTCCAATTAACTTACCTTAGAGGCTACAGAAATGCAGCCTCTGATCCATCTAATCAGGATGCTTGGGGATACTCTAGCTTCTAAAGAGTCCTGTCCAAAGGACATGACTATCAAATCAGACTTCCTGAAGGACTATCAATATAAAAGCTTAGACTCCTTCTAATGTCCAAACAATGTCATTCTCTTTCCTGAGGACACTCGGAACGGGGCAAAAGAAAGGCAGAACTATTTCCTCAGATTTATGGAAGGAGAAGTTGACTTTGGGAATAAATACCGAGTCTATGCACTGCACAACCATATTATTATTCACAACACATGAAAAGACTTTGCATCTGTGCCCTGCAGTGGTTGATATAGGGTTTCACAGTCCTTTTTTCTCTGTGTATTAAGGTATCATTTCCTTCTGAGAGATCTTGAAAGGCAAGAAACTCCAGGTTTGCCTTGAGTTCTGGATAGTTGAACGTGCATCTGGGTTCTGGGTGAGACCATGTTCCCTCTGCCATCTGTTTGTGGGAATGTGATCCCCAGCCCAGCAGACTTGCATCGGTTTTACTCAGCCTCCTGGATGTTTCCCCCAGGAGAGCGCCCATCTGAAGTGTGCCTCTGGATAGCCAGCACAAGAGATCCCATTGAAAGTTATTCTGGATGGAAATCACAACAGAAAATATTGATTTGTACAAAAATAATTATGAGAAGCTTTGGCGTAAGATTGATGGAGATTTGATAAAATGGAACAAATTGAATTTGTCTTTACTGGGCAGAATTTCCGCAATTAAAATGAACATCTTACCAAGAATTATGTTCCTGTTTCAAACAATTCCAATAATGAAAGATAATAAACAATTCAGCAGATGGCAAAAGGAAAATTTCAGAATATGTATGGGCCGGGAAAAAACCAAGAATTAAAATGAAAATTTTGATTGATGCAAAAGAAAGGGGAGGTTTCCAACTACCTGATTTAAGGCTATATTATGATGCAGTATGCCTGGTGTGGATTAAAGAATGGATGACGTTCTTAAATAGAAAACTACTAGTACTAGAAGGCCATGAAAATGTTTTTGGTTGGCATGCATATATGTGTTATGCAAAAAGTAAGATGGATGGGTTTTTCACACATCACTATATAAGAAGCAATTTGTTAAATACATGGCTAAAAAATAAAAGATATGGAGATGACAGGAAACCACTTTGGATTGTGCCAACTGAAGTAATAAAACTATATTCTGATATAATAAAACTATAAAAACTATAAAACTAATAAAACTATATTCTGATATTAATGAAGAGAAATGGCTATCATGCAAACGGTTGTTAAAAATACATGGAGGGAAGGTGAAATTAAAATGGGCTGAAGAATTACAATATAAATATAATTGGTTTCAATTGCAACAGATTAAGAGTTTGATTGAACAGGATATTAAAAATGATGGAATAAGACAAGAACAAACTGAACTGGAGAGAATGCTATTTGGTGATAACGAAAAATTGATTTCAAGAATTTATAAATTATTGTTGAAATGGTCTACGGAAGGCAAAGTAGTCAAATCTCAAATGATAAAATGGGCGAAAAACATAAATAAGGAAATACAGATGGAGTCATGGGAGTACTTATGGAAGAACTCTATGAAGATATCGACATGTTATAACATTAAAGAAAACTGTTTCAAAATGTTATATAGGTGGTATTTGACACCTAAGAAATTGGCAAAAATGAATAATCAGGTGTCGGACAGATGTTGGAAATGTAAAAAACATGAAGGATCTTTCTACCATATGTGGTGAACTTGTGAAAAGGCAAAACAATTTTGGCAAATGATTCAGCAAGAGATCTCAAAAATTTTGCATTATAATATTAAGAAGGCACCAGAAATCTTTTTGTTGGGATTACAAATGGAAAAATTTCCGAAACAAGATAGAACGCTAATTTGGTACATGCTTTCAGCTGCAAGGACATTATATGCGCAGAAGTGGAAGCAGGATAAAATACCAGAAAAATGGGACTGGACTTTAAAAGTTATGCATTGGAGTGAAATGGACAAACTTACAAGAATCTTGAAAGAAAATGATCTAGAGAAGTTCAAAAATGAATGGGGAAAATTTCAAATATATGTTGAAAAACAATGGAAGGTTAAAGGATATCTGACGATTTTTGACAATAGTTGAACATTGGAGGAAGTATAAATGGACTATAGTTAAAAAGCGGAAATATGGGAATATACTTCTTAATTTTCTTTTGATAAAGGATTACAATGAAGATGGACTATAATTATAACATATGTTTTTTTCTTTCCTTTTTCTTTTTTTTTGTTGCAAGATTTCTTTATGAAGATTCTTTAGTTGATATTACCTTTCAGTTTTAGCAATTTACTTAAAATACATCGTTGGAGGTCATGAAAAGGGGGGGAGGGAGGAGAAAAATTAATTTTTTTTGCATTAACTTTTAATAATAGATGATGAGTATTATTGCAATATATTACAGGATAATAAAATTGTTTTAACCACAAAAGTCATTCTGGATGGGAACGAAGAGGCGTTGAAAGTTTGCTATCTCGTTCTCACACAGGCCAAAACTGCACTGAAGGGGGCTCACGTGGAATATTGGCAGGACACCAACGTATCCAGGAGCATTGCCAGAGTCATAACATTTTCCTAAAGCTTCTAGTAAATCTCTTGAAGACGCGTTGCTCTTCTTGGGACAGAAAAATCTTGTCCTGCAAGATAACCGTGTAGGCTCCAAAATGAACTATGTGCCGTGTGCGAACCAGGCAACTCTGTTCTTTGTTGATCACAAAGCCAAGGTTTTGGGTTTCTTTTTGTTTGTTTGGTTTTTTTTGTATCTGTGTGTGCACACGTGTGTGTGTGTGTGTGTTCACACAGACCTTGAAGTCATGGTGACCTCTGTTGACTGACCCCTACTGGGGGCCTGGAGGATATTCAGGGAGGTGGCTGAATAAAGCCTGTCTCTGTTCTCCCAATTGCTGGTAATTCCAAGGAGGCCTTCCATCTAAGCGTTTGCTTAGCTTCTGAGATCTGATGAGATTGGGCTTGCCTGGGCTATCCAGGTCAGGACAAAAAACCATGATTCTGGAGACTGGAAATGGTCTGTTCTAAGTCCTTCAGTCTCTGTTGAAAGGAGAGAGATCCACTGAGGTAGTTATCGATAGGGGAAGATGGATATTTCTTGTGTCTGGAAGAACAATATTAGGGCAACAAGCACCTTTGTAAAAACTCTTGGGGTTGTCTTCACAAAGGTAGGGCCTGGTATTGAACTTGTCACCCTGCATAGTCAAATCAAAGCAATTTCCTGTGAGACCTAAGGATTAGGATGTGGAGATATGCTTCCATCAGGTTCACTGATGCCAGCAAATCCCCCTTGTGGACTGCTACGATTATTGATCTGAAGGTTTCCATTCTAAACATCTTTATTTCATAGTTCAACCATTTCAGATCCAGGTTAGCATAGATATCTCCATTTTTCTATGGACCTATGAAGAAAATAGAATAGAACCCAGACAAGTACTCATGTGCTTGGATGCAAGACATTCCGGAACCAGTTCTATCGCTCCTATTTCTTGAAGGAGATCTAGAGCTGAGGGGAGGAAACAACATTTGTTCAGGCAACAATCTTTTGTGACCTGAACGAATAATGGAAGAGGCTTTAACTCCAGAGCATATCCCTTGGAGATCATGCCTGTCATCTAGAGATGCTGAGAGAGGAAGCCTTATTGAAGGTTACACATGAGCTACCCTCCTGCTTGTACTGCTGCCACTTCCCCTTATTGGGTTTGAAGGCCCTGAAACCGGTGTTGGGTTGAGTCTCACAAAAGGAACAGAACCTCTTATTGGGTTTATTTTCTTTTCTGCGCATCAGCAGGGCCTTTTTCTTGTCTTTTACAAGGTGGTAGAGCATTTGTTTGGCATACAGAAGGCAGCAGATTCAATCCATGGCATTTCCAGTTTAAAGAATCACTTTTCATGGTTATCTCTCTGGCAAAAAGTTGAATAGAGTCGATGAATGCATCAGCTTAAAAAGCTGCTGCCGGGGCAATTTTCTTGAGGTCATCCATTATTGCTTTTGAAATGTTACTGCTGGCTGCCAAGACAACCAAGGCCTGAAGTTAGACTTCCGTGGCAAAAAAAGGAACCCAGTGTTGAGGTCTGAAAAGATGCAGCAGAGGCGTCAAAGTTTTCGTGAAGTGACAAATCGTCCCATTTGTTGCCCAACTCATTTGGGAGTCCCTCTGCTTCATCCAGTATCGCTGTGTTGGAACTCAGATCCTCCACCAGGATCTCTGCCGCCGGGAATCTGTAGCAAATTGCAACTTTGGAGGCCGGGGAATAAAAATATGAGATCACCTGATGGTTTGCCTTTGGCCAGCACCTAGAGCCATCAGCCTCCAGATAGGACCTGATCGGACGTTCTTCCAGAATCGTTTGACTGATCACCAAGCAACAGAGATCGGCTCCCCGAGAGGACAGGGTGCTTTGGAGGGCAGTTTCTATGGCATCACTTCCCTGCTGACCTTCCTTCCCATACCATGCCCTTCCCAGGCTCCACTCCCAAATCTTCAGGAATTTCCCAACCTGGACAGAGTAGCCCTCCGGGTGCCGCCCAGGGTTGAATACAGACAGGAATGGGATTTCTGAGGAGGATGCACCCATATGAGGGAAGGCTCTTGCTGAACCTGCTGGATGGGTACGATCAGGTTCCTCTGCTTCTGTCTTACTGCTGGTATTCTCTAGGATGCACAGAATGTTGGGAAAGATATTGGGCAATATTTCTTAGGGGAGTACTTTGCATATTATGAACCCCAGAGAGCACTGAGGTCAGCAGAGAAGAACCTGCTGACTATCCCCGGGCCAAAAGAGGTAAAACTCCAGAGTACCCGTACCCGGGCTTTCTCTGCTATGGCTCCACAGCTGTGGAATCAGCTCCCAGAAAAACAGTTCCGCAGGGCCTGCAAGACCATTTTGTTCCGAATGGCCTTCACCAGCTGAGACTGCCAAACTGCTAAGCAAACTTGCCAGCGATCATAGTACCAAATACACTAATGTTCTTTTTTAGAATTTTTTTTTTAGAATTTTAACAGATTTTAATCAATTGTAGTTAAATGTTATTTATTGTATAACGTATTCATTAAGTTCTTGTTGTTAGCCGCCCTGAGCCGCTTTGGCGGGGAGGGCGGGATATAAATAAAACGTGACTGACTGACTGACTGATATTAGTCACTGTTTATTCTTCCTCTACTGAGAGTGCCCTCATCTCCCTAGCTGAGGAAGGGAATCTAGCTCTTTGGAACCCCTATGTCTTTTGGGAGGGGGGACTATGGAGTGCAAAATGGGAGGCCCTGTCACCCTCTCTATATCTTTTATGGGATTCTACTAGGAAACACGTGCGACTTCTACTTTTATGTTCTCTGTACTTTTTTTTTTTATTGCAGAGACTGAGCGACTTGCCCCTGGAGGTTAGCCATGATGCAGAAATGGAAAGCTTGGAGCTCCTGCATTTCATCCTTAGTCAGGGATAAGATATTAAATCATGCATCTATGTCCAAGAGATCAGTCCCCAGAGAATCCTTCTGTGACTTTGGGCTGGATGAGGGAAAGGCTGGCTTCCTAGCTAGAGAAAGGGTGTAATCCAGCATCAAAGAGCTGAATGATACTGTGGGGATTGTTTGCCTGCCTGAACTAGGCAAACCCCACGTAGAGCCCTTTCCCCACCTCTGTGTGCTTCATGTTGAAGGGGTGGGGGAAGCGTAGGGTACCCTGAGCCTTAAGGCTTTTCACTGCTCTTCCACACCATGTCACTAGAGGGAGAAAAGAACCCGCTGACCCACCAGCTGTCCAGGTCTGAAACTAACTTCTCTGGCCTGGTTGTGTATGTGGGGGGAAGTGGAGTGCCTTCTGCTCACTCATGCAAAATTGAAGCCAGGTGGCAGAGGCTCTTAAAAGCGTTGCTGTCACCACAACCCTTCATCCATCAGCTTATTGTCCCTGCTGGGACTAAAAACAACTGCAGAGCTCCTGGCCTAAGCATGGAGTCCCCACAGCCTTGACCTCTTTGCTCTGGAGGGACGGTGGCTCAGTGGTAGAGCATCTGCTTGGTAAGCAGAAGGTCCCAGGTTCAATCTCTGGTATCTCCAACTGAAAGGGTCCAGGCAAATAGGTGTGAAAAACCTTAGCTTGAGACCCTGGAGAGCCGCTGACAGTCTAAGTAGACAGTACTGACTTTGATGGACCGAGGGTCTGATTCAGTATAAGGCAGCTTCATATGTTCATGAGAAGGGATGGTGGCTCAGTGGTAGAGCATCTGCTTGGGAAGCAGAAGGTCCCAGGTTCAATCTCTGGCATCTCCAACTGAAAGGGTCCAGGCAAATAGGTGTGAAAAACCTTAGCTTGAGACCCTGGAGAGCCGCTGACAGTCTGAGTAGACAATACTGACTTTGATGGACTGAGGGTCTGATTCAGTATAAGGCAGCTTCAAATGTTCATATATGGAGGCAAAATGTGGGTGGAGAGTCAACTTAATGGGAAGCAAACACACCCTGAGCTTGGGCAGCGAAACAATGAACAGGGAGGGAGGGAGAATAATAAGAAAAGGATGTGGGGGGGGGAAGTCATCATTCTCTTTAAGGAGTGTGACTGGCAATGACCTGTCTGTGAGCCAAACAGGACCATAGCTGGATATCGAGGGAGACCTCTTAGAGTCTCCAAAAAAGGCTAGCAAGCCTGACGGCCTCCATTAGTGAAGAATGCCTCACCCTAGAACCTCTAAGGAGGGAAATTCATGGTAAGTGAAAAACAGTCCATTCTTTATCCATGTTCTCCCAGACTCCCCTTCAACCAGGTAAATGAATCAATACTGTTTTTTTTTTTTTCTTTTGTAGTCACTGGGACTACAAAAGAAAATAGGCAATGCATTTTTACTGCCATTTCTGAGTAAATCCCACCAACAGTTAACAGCCCCAGAAGATAGTCTCCATTATTCTATAATGGTACCTACTACTCTATCTGAAGAGTAAATTTATATATCAGGAGTCACTAGGGAATGGGCAGCTAATTAAAGAGCATGTTTTCCAGCCAGCTGTTCCCGGAGAAAGAGGTAGTTCAGTTTAAAATATCCAGACAATAAAGGAGAGCTCCACTGCAGCACCAGGCCTTGGCGATTTGCAGAGAGCATAGTTCATGCTGAATGGCACTGATAACAACTGGCCATATCCAGTAGGGCATGATTGAGAGCTAACACAACAATTCTGCCCTCCTCCTATCCCCAATAAATTATAGCAAAAAAGCTCTCTGTGCAATTTTAATAGCGCACAAGGAGTACATAGCATTATTAATTACCTCACCAATATTTTCTTTCTCTCTTCAGTCGACCCCTCTAATTACAGTTTCCCCTCCTTCTTAAGTCTTTCTCACACTTCTGTGGTAATGTGATGACAGAGTGTGGCCACCCTTTAATAATCCTGCAAAAGACTTGAGCATCATGCGCTGTAGTGCATAGATGGCCTGTCAAGTCTTTTTGCTCACTAGTTTGGCTTGCTAGTGAAAACAGATAGCCCTCTCCCCTTCTATGTGCTTTTCTTGAGAGGTATGTGCAGGACATATGTTTCCGTATAGGTTAAGGGGACCCTCCCAGCCAGAACAGAAACAAATGTCCTGCATATGCTAATCAAAGTAAACTGAGATATCGGATATGCACCGATGCCTCTTTATGTGCATAGATCAGGCCCCTTCAATTACATGTATCTGAGCTTCTGTGCCCATCGCCAATCTCTGGGACAAAATACGGATTTATATCGTGGCCTCGGCCTCCTATTATTGCTGTTGGATATTATAGCTTGCCACTACAGCTTTTCTTCAGCCATTCTACTGGCTATTTTGTATACTACGAAAACAGCCGAAGAGTCATTCCTCTCTTTCTCTGGAAGCTTAGGAAAATGCTCAGGTCACTGATCATGGATGCATATCTCTTTCTTAGTGTCAAGCACGGCTAATTCTGATCAATAACTGATGGGTTCCTGGTCTGCCACAAGCAGGCCTGGGTAAGATCACACTGAACCAAAGGCTGCTAGTTTATTATCCTTTCTTGGCCCTTCTTTGTTTTATGACTGTTAATTACAGAGACCAAAACAATCAGCACCTTCCCATGAATCCTCTTGCGGGAGGAAGCGCCATCTGGGCGATGCAAGGCCGAATGCCCGATAACGCCCTGGGAATGTATGTAGTTTTGATACCGTATGTGTGAACGCTCCCCTGCTTCCCCTCCCCGTAGAAATCCCTTTGAAGTGTATCTTAAACTTGTGTATCAATGTATTGGTTTCAATCTTCTCAAGCCAAGGCTTGAGCCAAAGTAACGGTCTATCAATAAACGTAGTCTTTGTATCAACCTCAACTCATCATTGAATCCGTCTGCTTGACACTTAGCTGTCTTGGACAGCTATCCCATGCTAGAAGAGCCACAATTCAGTACTTTTACATAATTCAATACTTCCCGTTTGATATTCCAAACTGTCATTGTATTTCCAAACATTAGGTGTGAATGAGAATGAACTTTAGGTGTACAGTTAGAGTCTTTTTGCCACTGTTAGCTTAGCATATGCCTTGGTGTGGTTAGGCTTGTAGAGTGCCACCAAATTGTATTTGAAGGCAGTGCTGTTAAATTGCTTATTTATTTTATTCACCGCTTTTTATACCCCACCTTTCTTACTAATGGGGAATCCAAAGCACTTTACATAGTTCTCCTCTCTTCTATTTTATCCTCACAACAACCCTGTGAACTAGGTAAGCTGAGAGTGTGCAACTGGTTCAAGGTCACCCAGCAAACTTCCATGATTGACTGGAAATTCAAACCCGGCTCTCCGAGATCCTAGTCTGACATTCTCACTACTATACCTCACTGGTTCACACGGGTTTGTCTAAAATCAGACTTACTACAAAACTTGAATAATCCTAGGTGCCTAATCTTTTTGCTGCTTTCATCTAATAGTTTAACCCTGTGTCCGAAATTATAGATATTTATATTTATTATTTATTACTTTAAATTTCTATCCCGCCCTCTCTGCAAGCGGACTCAGGGCGGCTAACAACATACATTTTTTACAATTTAACCAATAAAACTACAATTTAAAATTATTTAAAACACTTAACCATTAAAACATTCCATTGCATTTTTGGTGCTGTAACACTATGATATAATTTAACACAAATATAAATGTAAATGGTGATCATGGTACTCTTTAATGGTGGAGAGTGGCAGCTCTCTCCCAAATTAGGTTAGATCTCAAAGGCCTGTCGAAACAGTTCGGTCTTACAGGCCCTGCGGAAAGTGGAAAGATCCCGCAGGGCCCTTATGGCCTCTGGGAGAGTATTCCACAATTCTGGCGCTGCCACCGAGAAGGCCCTAGCTCGCGTCAGCTGCAACCTAGCCTCCTTTGATCCAGGGATGGACAATAGATTTTTTGTCCCTGAATGCAGTGCTCTCCGGGGAACGTGTGGGGAAAGGCGGTCCCGCAGATAGACAGGCCCCTGACCATATACGGAAGTTTGTTCTGACCTGGATAGCCTAGGGTAGCCTGATCTTGTCAGATCACAAAAGCTAAGGAGAATCGGCCCTGGTTAGTACTTGGATGCAGGATCACCTGAAAACTCCAGAGACACTACACAGAGGGAGGCAATAGCAACCCAACACTGAACGTCTCTTGCCTTGAAAACCCTATGGGGTTGCCATATGTTGGCTCTGATTTGGCAGCACTTTCCACCACCATGGATGTTAAATATATTAACAGTTATTGGGGGTTTATTATTCTGTGAATGGAGACTGGTAGATAATCCCTCTTTTGAGAAGGAATTGTGTAGGAGAGCTTCAGAGTGGTTTCCACAGCAATTGATACAACCTTTGTGATGAACAAAGGGCGGTCTAGAGAGTTTGTTTATTCAACATTTCTAAGAGTATAAATAAATGGCTTTTTGATGAAGAAAGTACAAAAGTTCAGAAGGGTATGGCACATGGGTAGATAGCTATCCATTGAAAATTAGGATACGCTGACAAGTTGAGCCATGACTAGTTTAGATTGACCCAGAAAGATTAATGGGATTTGAACCCAACTCTTCTAGATCTGACAGTTTTAACCATTGGTTCCATCATGAAACTCTATGTGACATAAATGGAGCCCCAAAGGGTCTTCCTTTCAGGCATTAAACAGAGGTGGACTTCCAGCTTTGGAAGACTGCTGGATCATGCACCTTTTAACCACATCATTGCTCATTTATTGAAAACTAGGAATAAAGACTGTTGTGAGGCAAAATGAGCTCAGGAAAGAGCCTCTGGGCGAGTGCCCCCCCCCCTGTTGTCTTACCACCCACCCATGGTGGCTGTTTTCTGTAGGGGAACTGTTCTGGCTTCATCTTTCCATCTCCTCCCCCCTTTTTACAGTCTCTATCTAGGAAAAGTTCAGTGAAGGCCAAAGCAGTTTACATCATTCTCCTCTCTCCCTTTTGATCTGCACAACAATCCTATGAGGTAGGTTAGGCTGAAAGTCTGTGAAAGTGTGACTGGTCCAAAATCACAGCATGGACCAAAGCAAGAGGGAAGCAATCTCAGCAGGGTATAATGACATAGTGTCCACCCTGCAATTTTTCTCCAGGAGAGCAGTTGTAATTCTGAATGATCTCCAGCCCTCACCTAGAGATTGAGCAACCAAAAGAGCAACGTGAAAAAGTAAAGCAGGGGTAAAGCACAAAAGCATCCACAAACAACCAACAACTCTGGAAAACTTGTGCAATAATACATTAAATAGAAAACCACTTATAGCAATAAATACAAAATTACAAAGTAACAAAAAATCGCATTCCCCCAAGACACAGTCTTATCTTTCAGGTGCAAAGTTCATATATAAAGTGCACGTCCGGGGAAACTTTCTTGAAAAGCCGTGAGCAGGAATTCCGAGAGTGATCTTTTCCGTCAAAATGGATATGTAGCGTTATTCCGCTAAGGCGACACAGCGCAACTTTGTAATTTTTGAAGCGGCAGAATATAAACAGAGAGCGATAAATCACTGTTATGCAAAAGCAGCAAAGCGCATTTGAGCGACAGGGAAGCGCATATAACCCTGTTTCCAAGCTGCATTGGAAAAAAATAATGAAAAGCGTCACCAACAAGATAAAAATTCCAAACTTGTTACACAACAAGAAAGTACATACTAATCCTTAAATCCTTCACTAATCCTTAAATATTCATCGAAAGCAAATGCTGAAAACATTTCTTCCTAGTTTTCAATAAATGAGCAATGACGTGGTTAAAAGGTGCATGCTCCAGCAGTCTTCTAAAGACTCAGTCAGGATTCAGAGTCTCAAGGTCACAGAAAAACTTTACACAGCTTTTTCAAATTTTGAATGCCCCTCACATCTTGTCTGGCAGGCTGTTCCATAGAGTGGGCACAACCACTGCAACCTGACCCGCCTCCTTAAAAGAGGACGCTTCAAATAGTAGATCTAAGCAGGGAAGGGGAGAGGCAGTCCTTCAAATATATGTATCCTAGGCTGTGAGAAGCTGGAAATGAGTAGACAACCAATACAGCTGTTGTGAAACCAGTTATATTTGCTCATCACTGTACTGTTGTGAAAAGAAGGGCTGCATTCCGACCAAATGACGTTTCAGTGTTATCTCATAGAACACACACCCCCGCCCGCGAATGTTTCAGTAGTCCAATAAGATCTTCCAGGAACAATACCCTGGAACTTAATGTTAAACTGTAGAATAAACTGACTTTTCACACCTTTTGAAGGAGTTTTGTATTTCTTCATAGAACTATGAGCCTGGGTATTTACTTCACTATTACTAGAACTACACGCGGGGGTGCCAAACATAAGGCCTAGCTACAAAATAAGGGTGCCATACATATATCTGAGAAAGTGTGCATGCACACAAAATTTCATACCTTGAATAAAACTTTCATGGTCTTAAAGGCATCACTGACCTCGTAGTTCTGCTCCAAACCAACACGACAGTCCACTAAGATAGGGGTATGTATCACTAGACTGAAGTTGGAAGACGGTTTACTTTCTTCCAGTTTTCTAAAAAAAAAAAAAAAATCTGCATGTAGATATGAACCTTCTGTGTGTAGATGCGAACCTTTTAGAGAACCTTTTCCATTCTTTATTTTACAATGCCATGAACCTTTTAGCATTCTTGTTAAAAAAAGGAATTAACTCAGAGTTTACAGACAGCTAATAGCATCAATGTAATAAAGATATTTTTTTTCTTTCATTTGGTCCTTAAAAAAAGTCTCACTTGTTAAGATGTTTATAGTACAATAATAATATGTCAAAAGCAAGTCATATTGAGACTTACATGGCAGCAGAATAAAGCCATCTTTTCGCTCAAACAAGGCCAAAGTCTGATTCACTTGACTAAATTAGAAGGCCAAAAAATTAGCAGATAGCTGTTGCAGAATCACATTAGACCTGCATGCCCTCTGGTGGAAATGATTATTGTAAAACAAAGCTTGCTGCAACCCAGTGTAAATGCTTGACCTGCTTAATGAAGGAATAAAATATCAGCTCAGCTCAGGTATCAGCTCACTTCGGACTTGTTTGGATTCAGCGTAAGGGCGATTGTCACATTAAGCTCCGTCAGAATACTTCTACAGAGCTGTGTCTCCATACGTTGGCCATCATATATGAAAATGGTATGAAGTTTGAAAGCCAAAAGAGTCTTTCAAGTTTTGATTCATTCATAATGATTCACATAACGGGTTTCCTGAATGGATCCAGCGCTGCAGAGAAGAGTTTTCATTGCTCTGCCACAAACAGGACCCCAATCTTACAGAACAAGTAGCAAATTACAAGAGATACCAGTTACTAGTAATGGATTAGACCACCTTGTTACCACAGCATGGGTCCCCAAAATGATTTCCCTGTTTATTAAACTGACCAATGTTACTGGAGGGCTTCAGTCATCACCTGTAATTTGTGGCATAACTTTGTTTATGTGAATCTGTTGGTTTTGAATATATATGCATCTCTTGTTCTACAGTCTCTTTTCATAAGGTCATCTTTCTTGTTTTGACTTTGCTAATTCGCCATTATCCGAACGACACAATATTGTATTATACTTTTAAGTTTAGTTTAAGTTCATTTCAATTTATATCCCGCCCTTCCCACCGAAGTGGCTCAGGGCGGCTCACAACATATAAAATCTAACATAGAATTTTAAATTTAAAATACATCAATTAAAACAGTAAAATAATAAAACATTTAAACAGCGATCTATCAAAATACTACACTGAACCTTCTGTAGAATTTCTAATGCCAGTTAATTATAGGCCAGCCGGAAGAGGGCTGTCTTACAGGCCCTGCGGAACTGGCCAAGGTCCCGCAGGGCCCTCACCTCTTCCAGCAGCTGGTTCCACCAGCAAGGAGCCGTTACAGAAAAAGCCGTTACAGAATTTGAATAGTAGGAACTCCTGGCCAGGTAGTTTGGGATAGCCTTTGTGCAGTGATGGATGAACTCCTCTAGTCTAAACAAAAAATGTGACTCATAGTTCCACCTGGCACTGCTACCTTACCAGCTGCTGCAGTGACTGTTGTCATGGTGGTGGGGGGGGGGGGGAAGGAATATTTGTGTACATCAGAGGACATGACCATTTCCTTCCCCCTTCCCCCTTCTATACAGGGTAGCACAACCATCAACCCCTGCCCTTTTTGTCTATCTACCTGTGACTTGGTGCACAGGAAGGGCTCCATGCACCTGAATGGGATGTGTGCACTTGTAGCTCCCATCCCCCTTTCTCTTGTTTACCAACCTAGCCTAGCTAGGAGGTTCCAGCCTATGCATGGAAGAAGCAGACAGGCATAAAGTTGAGGGGTTTTAACAGACTGAGTTCTTAAAAGACAAATATCTTTATTTACTATAACCCAACTTTAAACTCTAGGAAAGTATATCACAGCGCTAAAGGGTTATTGTAAAACTAGGAAAGGAAGTAAAACATGAGGCTAATCCAAGCTTTAGAGTCATTGGTGTCAACTTGATACCCTCTCCTTGGGGAAGAAGAAGATATTGGATTTATATCCCGCCTTCCACTCCGAAGAGTCTCAGAGTGGCTCACAATCTCCTTTCCCTTCCTCCCCCATAACAGACACCCTGTGAGGTGGGTGGGGCTGAGAGGGCTCTCACTGCAGCTGCCCTTTCAAGGACAACCTCTGCCAGAGCTATGGCTGACCCAAGGCCATTCCAGCAGGTGCAAGTGGAGGAGTGGGGAATCAAACCCGGTTCTCCCAGGTAAGAGTCCGCACACTTCACCACTACACCAAACTGGCTCTCCAGGGATGGACACAAGCCTGCTGGTACATTAAAAATTGAGGCTGGTCAAGGCGCACACAACTCTATCCCCTTCCTTGTACCCAATCCTAGCTTGTGTACTTTTGACAGGATGCTGATACATTTTTACTCTTCCTGTCCGAGCTAGGTGAGTTTCCCTTCATGCTGTCATGAGATCGGGAGTGCAATCTCTTGTGGCTCGCTCTACTGCCTTTTATCCAATCAACATGTGCATGTCTCAGGCCTTCGTAGCCCAGTACATGTCATCATCCAAACAGCCATCCATCTTTCTCCTTCCTGGGCAGATGGGTATCTCCAGGCAGGAAATAAATCTCTACTCAGTTGGCAGTCTGAGTAGTTCAGAGCCCCTCTCCCAGAGATAATGACTTTTTTCCCCCCGAGTTTGGAGTCCTCTTGGTGTAACACAAGACATATTGCAGTTCCCTGTCATAACAGCAGCCGTGCAAATGAGTGGGTGGGAAGAAGAAGAGGTTTTCATACCCGTGCTTTTCTCTACTTTAAGGAGTCTCAAAACAGCTTACAATCACATTGTCTTCCTCTTCGCACAACAGACATCTAGTGAGGTAGATGGGGCTGAAAGAGTACTAAGAGAACTGTGACTGGCTCAAGATTCCCCAGCAGGCTTCATGTGGGCAGTTGGGGATTAAACCCTAATCTCCAGATTAAAGTCTGCTGCTCTTAACCACTACACCATGCTGAAGTGAGAGGGAAGAGTTCTTATCTGGTTCAAACTAAGACTAAGCCGGAGAAGAATTCACAGGACCGTAATGTTCTTCTTGTATCAAAGATGAGTATTAAGCGTTTCTGTTGTTTGTATTCTGGGCCAAGGAATTATGTGCACTGTTGATGTTACTACTGTATCATTCTCTTGCGTTAAAGAAATATTCGGTCAATCACATCAGGGCTTCGGCACTGACAGATCTATTTCAGGTGATAATGGATTCTATTGGTGAAAAATATACTCTTCCAATGAAGACAACATTTTTCCTCCATGAGGAGTTTTACAGATTTGTCAAATGATGTGTTGAGTGTGCAGGTGTATATAGTGCAACGCTGTTGTATAGCATCTGGTAATTAGTATTGCCTTTTAAGACGAAAATGTATTTTCTTCTTTCTTTCTTAAGGAAGCTTGCAAGTCCGATATAGGCTGATTAAGGACAGATCTCTTATTTTCACCATTGATTCTGGAAACTTTGCTAACCAAGAACTTCACCATGTGAAGATTAATAGAGATGGAAGAGAGCTAACAATTCAGGTATTTAATATGCCCAATACTCTTTGCTTTCTCATCTACCTGTAATTTTGCTACCTTAAGAACATAAGAGAAGCCATGTTGGATCAGGCCAATGGCCCATCCAGTCCAACACTCTGTGTCACAAAGTGGCCAAAAAATTATATATATATATATATATATATATATATATATATATATATATATATATATATATATATATATATATATATATATATATATATATATATATATATATATATATATATATATATATATATATATATATATATATATAAACACACACACATATATATACACACTGTGGCTAATAGCCACTGATGGACCTCTGCTCCATATTTTTATCTAACCCCCACTTGAAGCTGGCTATGCTTGTAGCCGCCACCACCTCCTGTGGCAGTGAATTCCACATGTTAATCACTCTTTGGGTGACGAAGTACTTTTATCCGTTTTAAACTAAATCTTGGGGGAAAGCCGACAGGAGATGAAATGTCTCTGGTTCAGGAGGACTCGTCTCAAAGAGATGAAGGGTTGGCTGCTATTTCTCTACCAGGTAACGGATCAGAGCTGTCCACTGTGATGGCGACAAGCAGCATGGACTGTCTGCCAGTCTTACCTTCAGTGTGCAAAAGAGAAGGAAACTGACTCTTGAAAGCTCATGCAAAAATACATGTTCCGAGTCTTTAAGATGCCAGTGGACTTTTATATTATCACTGTCAGTTGGCCAATCTATCAAGCATTGCTTCCCAATAATCTATCAATCATTTCATCCCAGTCTGTCATCCAGTTATTTCATCATATTCTTATGTGACAAAGAACCAGAAACCTCAACAGCTCTATGCAAAGAGGGGCTAGCTTAGACCTCAGCAGTTACCTTCTGATGGAGGGGCAACAAGCAATCAAAAAGGGGCACAACCTTTTTTTTACTACAAGGGAAGATAATAATCACCACTTCTGGGGTAAACACCAATGTATTTTACTCCTTCTATAATATCGTTTTGGGATGCATCTACAAGTTTCCTGTATAAAAGACTGGGTGACATTTATGTCTATGTGGAAAAGGTGTCCACGTGAGGGGAATGTTGTAGTGAGGGCAAATCTAACAGTGAGGCCTGATCACCACCGACATGAATCCCATGGGGATAATGCCTTTCCTGCCTCTTTATAGCTACAGGGTCACATGGCATGATTTAGGGTTGCCAGCCTCCAGGTGGTAGCTGGAGATCTTCCAGAATTACAATTGATCTCCGAGTCACAGAGATCAGTTCCCTCAGGGCAAATGGCAGCTTTGAATGAATCAAATAGAATCATATCCTTGCTGATCTCCCTCCCTCCCTCCCTCCCTCCCTCCCTCCCTCCCTCCCTCCCTCCCTCCAAATTCCTCCTTCTTCAGGGTCCACTCCCAAATCTCCAGGAATTTCTCAGTCCAGAGCTGGGGACCTTACTATGTACATGACTTGTGATCACCAGTTTAGTTGTAGCCCACCCCCACATATAGTCAAGCAGCACCACAGACACAATAAACTTTGTTTTTTCCTACCTCTCTGTGACTGACAAAGGTAGTATAAATCAGCCAGTAAGCCACAATGCATAGCTACTGGGAAGCATTTGGCTCAATGGGTCATAAAGCATGCTGGTCTTATTTAAGACACAGAATGATCAAAAGTGTTTGTGTCATTGGACCCCTTATGCTTTTGAGCACACTGATCTCTCCATTATTAAGTGGAGTGGAATTTGAGAAAAAACAAGCTCTCTGTCACAAAATCATAGAGTTGGAAAGTACCTCCAGGGTCATCTAGTCCAGCCCCCTGCACAATACAGCAAAATCACACGTACCTCCCCTTGCCCTCCTTTTCATGATCTGTCTGAGTTCACAGAATCAGCATTGCTGTCAAATGACCATCTAGCCTCTGTTTAAAAAACCTCCAAGGAAGGAGAGCCCACCACCTTGCGAGGATGCCTGTTCCACTGAGGAACTGCTCTGTCAGGAAGTTCTTCCTAATATTTAGCCAAAAAAACTCTTGATTTAATTTCAGCCCATTGGTTCTGGTCCAAACTTCTGGGGCAACAGAGAACAACCCTGCATGATCCTCTATATGACAGCCCTTCAAGTACTTGAAGATGGTTATCATAGCACCTCTCAGTTGTCTCCTGTCCAGGTTAAATATACCCAGCTCCTTCAACCTTTCCTCATAAGATTTGATCTCCAGACCCCTTACCAATGTTCCCCCTAAGCTGAGTTAGCGTGAGCTAGCTCACAATTTTTTTAGCCGCCAGCTCCCACATTTTTGTCTCAGCTCAGGAAAAATGGCCCTAGAGCAAACTAATTTACGCAGTAGCTCACAACTTTAATGCCAGTAGCTCACAACTTTAACGCCAGTAGCTCACAAAGTAGAATTTTTGCTCACAAGACTTCACAGCTTAGAGGGAACATTGCCCCTTACCATCTTTGTTGCCCTCCTCTGGACATGTTCCAGCTTGTCTATATCCTTCTTAAATTGTGGTGCCCAAAACTGAACACAATGCTCTAGGTGAGGTCTAACCAGAGCAAAGCGGTACCATCACTTCACATGATCTGAGCACTATACTTCTGTTGATACAGCCCAAAATTGCATTTGTCTTTTTAGCTGCGTCAGTACACTGCTGCCTCATGTTCAGTGTACGGTCCACTAAGATCCCTAGATCCTTTTTGCACAAACTGTTGCCAAGACAAGTCTTCTCTATCCTATAATCATGCATTGATTTTTTTTCCTACTTAAATGCAGAATGTTACATTTATCCCTGTTAACATTTGTTTTATTTGTCTTAGCCCAGTTTTCCAACCTGTCAAGATCACCTCGTACCCTGTTTCTGTTTGATACCCCTCCCAATTTAGTATCCTCTACAAATTTAATAAGCGTTCCCTCTATTCCTTCATCCAAATCATTTATAAAGACATTCAACAAAACAAGTCGCAGGACAGACCCTTGAGGCACTCCACTTGTCACTCCTCTCCAAGAGGATGAGGAACCATTCACAAGCACTCCTTCTGTGCAATCTGTCCATCTGCTACAGATTCACCTAACAGTAATAGGAGCCAAACCATATTTTACCAATTTGTCAACAACGATATTATGTGGAACTTTATTAAAAGCTTTGCCCCCCCAGTCGGAATGAAGAGGCAGACACAGTATGTTGGATATAAAAACCGGGCCGCTTTATTGAAAGAAACTTTATCAAACCTATAACTGGCAGGGATAAGGCCTAGAAGGACAAGCCCTGGGGTCAACCCCTTGACTCCGCCTTGTCCTAGGAGGGCGAGCCACCTTGCCCCCAGCACAAGCCCACCGTATTCGGGCTGTTGCTGAGCAGCCAGGCCGAAGCCATTCTCCACCTGGGCTAGCATCAATCCCCCATGGAAATATCCGCCCAGGTGAGGCTTTTCTGTGATCTGCATTCCCCGCACTGAGCCGTGTAGCCCATCTGTGGTTCATACAGACCACCCGCACCCCTGGTGCTAAGCCATAGGTGCTCCCCTAAAAACACTGTGGCCAAAACATCCTCCAGCCTGCGACCGAACTGAAACTCCTACCAATGAAACCTAAAGCTACAAGGCAGTACAAGGTAGGCAAAAAACAACTCCACATGGGCCAATTCTGTGAAGATGAAAAAATTCCTACCTGGCCCCTAATAAGGCGACCGGTGAAAACCTGTACTGCCAAAAGGGGAGGGCGGGCAGAGAGCTCGAAACAAACTGCGTGCTTCTGGGCGGGGACGGGGCTTATATAGCCCCGACACCATGCCCAGAAGAAGCACCCAGATGCACCGGGGCTGTCAGTCATCCACTCCCTCCTTCTGAGCGGGGAAAGATGGCCCCCAGCCTAAACGCCGGCGATGCCAGCTTGGCTGGGAAGGGACTGGACCTTACTGATATAAAGATCAACTATCTCATACTTGCTTAAGGCACACATAAGACACAAAAATTATGAAGGGACCATTTGAGAGGAAATTGCACTGATCCTTCTCCATCTGGAAATAATTATAGGAAGGCTCACTTTACATTTAGAGAATACTGGTACTAGTAAGTAGAACGCGGGATGTCAATAGATGTGAATGTTGTTGTTTGAGCGGATTTATGACCACCTAGTTCTTCCACCACCGGTCCACGTAGGTGAGTTCATATAGTAAGACACAGTATAACAACACTCTGTGTACTTAACTATATACAGGTTTATTTACAAATATACAAACCCTCATCAAAGTGCTCCGCCAATCAATCATATAGAGTAGAAGGGTATTTCTGTACAGCACAGCATTACTTATATACATATACATTTAGCCTCTGTACCAATGAGCGTTCAGTGCTGAGTCAGTCTGCACTCATCACCTTATCCTGGTTAGAACCAGTTCTTACTTGGCTGCGCCTTGCTGAAACACTGATGTCATCTGTTTTGACGCTAGCTGTCAGATCAGCACACTTTACTTGCCTCTTGCCTTACTGAGCATTTTCATATGCTAACAGTGAATTCTATTGTACTATGAACTTCAAGCCTATTGCCCTAATAGTTGTGCCTTAGGCCATTTTCCCACTGACCTTACTCCGGAGCGACGTCCCTCTTCACCGCGCAGCGTCTGCGGGGATTTCCCACCAACTGCTGCACACAACCCGGAAGAGCCGCGGCTTTTGCGTCGCAGATGTAAACTGGTTTTTAGCGGTTTCCATTTGCGACGCAAAAGGTCGGGAACTTCCTGGTTCCTCAGAGCAGCCTCGGAGCAGTTGGTGGGAAATCCGCGCAGACGCTGCGCGGTGAAGAGGGACGTGGCTCCGAGGTAAGCTCAGTGGGAAAACGGCCTTAGTTTCCCTTATTGCCATTTTGGGAATTTGTAATTAATGAAACTAAACAGGGTTGCTGAAGTGACTGCTTGCTTTGATACAACTAAAGGTGTTTTTTTTTAATTCATTAGTGACAAATATGTATGAACGATAATGAATATCTCCATTCTGAAAACTGAATTCTGAAAACACATTTATCATTTTTTTTTGGTATAAACAAATTTATTAGTAACATATGGTAGCAGAATTATATCTACAACTTATAAAGAACTTGAAATAAAATTAAAAAAAAACACGTTCTACCCCATATCTTACTTTCCTCCCACCCCTCCCTCCGTTACTTGACCCCCGCCAGTGTTATTTTTAGAAAAACAAATATTAAGGTACCCTTAACTATAAAAATCTTAATCATCAAAAATTGTCCAATGTCCTTTTATTTTCCACTCTTTCTCTACGTATCTTCTGAATTTCTTCCACTCCGCATTAAAAAGTTCTAAATCATAGTCTTTTAGTTTTCTTGTTAATTTGTCCATTTCACTCCATGACATAACTTTTGTAATCCAGGCCCATTTTTCTGGTATTTTTTCTTGCTTCCATAACTGCGCATACAATGTCCTAGCAGCTGAGAGCAAGTACCATATTAAAGAAAACACATTTATTAAAAAGAAAACACATTTATCATTGATCATTTATTTGTCTCTCATATTTACAGAGTGCCATCCTGCAACGCATTCAGTGTGACATACGTTACTGTGACATGACCAAATAAAAACACAGAAACTCCAAAAAAGGCATCTGAGAAATACAGACTAAAGAGAATTTTAAGACAGCAGATCAGCAGCTCCCACATTCTTGGCATAGGCAATGAATTATTTAAAAAAAGACAGCTGTCAATTGGGAGAGAAGTCATATGAAATACTTCGGGTCCAGTCAGATGAACACTTTGTTCCGTTGTCATTGCTTCTTCCCAATAGATTTAAAGTGCTCATCCATACAATCACATCTGTCCACTGTTCCCCACTCATTGGCCACCCATCCTCATCCCCAACTTTACCAACACTGGATGAAGTCTGATGTTTTTTGCCTGAGCCAGTGCCACTGCACACTCCGAATGTCTGATCTCTCTGTAGCGCACTTGAGCCCTTTGGGAGGTTTGTCTTCTATTTCCTGGCTGCCATTTTTTTCCATTGTTAACAATGTGTGCATAACTGCGCATTTACCCAAGGGCTAGTAAGTGGTTATGCTAGAATGATTACAGGTTTGGAACACTTTCCCTATGAAGAATGGTTAAAACGCTTGGGGCTCTTTAGCTTGGAGAAACGTCGCCTGCGGGGTGACATGATAGAGGTTTACAAGATTATGCATGGGATGGAGCAGGTAGGGAAAGAAGTACTTTTCTCCCTTTCTCACAATACAAGAACTCGTGGGCATTCGATGAAATTGCTGAACAGTCGGGCTAAAACGGACAAAAGGAGGCACTTCTTCACCCAAAGGGTGATTAACATGTGGAATTCACTGCCACAGGAGGTGGTGGCAGACACAAGCATAGCCACCTTCAAGAGGGGTTTAGATAAAAACATGGAGCAGAGGTCCATCAGTGGCTATTAGCCACAGAGTGTGTGTGTGTGTGTGTGTGTGTGTATATATATATATATATATATATATATATATATATATATATATAAATTTTTGGCCACTGTGTGATACGGAGTGTTGGACTGGATGGGCCATTGGCCTGATCCAACATGGCTTCTCTTATGTTCTTATGCACAGGTGCAAAGCAGACTTTTTTTAAAAAAAAGAACCACAAAGCTGCCTGCCCACACTCTCTGTAGTGACTGCAAGGTAGTCTGATCACTCATCCATGGGGTGAGATGGGGTTAGGGTGTTGTGCGTGATCACATCTCTCCGGAACAAATAGTTCCAGAGAAGTTAGAGGCGTGGCCAAGCCTATAGTCTGACTGCACCCTTAGAGTCTAATTGTTGACAAAGACTGAGAAAGGTTGATTCAGAGCGGCCTTTCGTTGGACTGAGATGTCTAACTAGCTGCTTCTAATCAATGAGCTCAACACCTAAACCTAGGAAACCAAAACCCAGCAAGACCATCCGAACAAAGAGAATCAATCAGCTTCTAAATGTTAAGTGTGTGGCAGATTTTGGCCTAATTTTCCAGTACTTTTAATTAATCTATGGCTGCATTCAGACCAGCAGGTTGTGGCGGCAGCCTCCCAGCTCAGAAAAAAAACAGTACAGTTTGAAGTGCCTCAGGACACTCAGACGGCACATGCCTAGCTGCCAAGACAGGCATGGGCTGCATGCACCCGGGGGAGTGGTGTGGTCACACCACTCAAGTACATGGCAGGCGCTTCCCTGGTGCACCCCAGCTGTTCAGATGGCTGGGAAAGGTGACAAGGAAGTGCTTCAGCAAAGTGCTTCCCAGTGGCTTTTTGAAGCGGACTGGAGGCGTCCGGAGATGTGGTATGGATGAATGCGCAGCAGGGCCCAGATGTGTACATATGAACACACAATTTTAAGCCAGGGGTGGCTGTGGCTAAGGTGGCCCAAATTACCCATCTGCATGCAGCCGACCTCTAAGTAACCATAGCCTGTGAGTTAAATTCACATATCACAAACCAAGAAATAACAAGTATCTCAGTTAAATCCATCCTTTTCACAAATGGAGCGACTTTGTGGAAGGCATTTTTGCTACCCAGTATAGTGCATTTCTCCCTGAAAAGCCACACTTGAGAGTCAGGGAATATTGTGGGATGTGGTGCAGGGACTCTATCAAGAAGCAGAAATCCCAAGAAAGCTCACACAAGAAAGGGCCATTTCTGTTGGCTTCACCCGTTATTGCTGCAACTCCATTCACTGTATCCCACATTGTTCCTGAGGGCCTTTCTAGCCACAAGTGGCTTTTTAGGGAGGGTACAATGGGGGAGAATTTGGGGGAGGGTACGCAGAAAGCTACACTAGACAGAAGGAAGTGGATTCACCATTTTTATTCTCGTCTGTGGATAAAGCGTACTTAAAACCATCACATTATGTCACATGACAATTTTATGTCATCCTATTTATCTTTCCCAACGTAAGACTAAGCCAAAATGGGAAACGTTCAGCCACAGTTCATTTTTTCCTGCTTGTTTGTTGCAGTCACAGATGAGTTGCTGTAAGTTCTCAGTGGTGGCTAAAACACTTGTCAGATATTATAGAAAGGCTCCTGTGGGGAAGGTTCCTTGAAAGCCCTGCTGTAAAGACACTGTGCCATACCTTTTAGCCTTTCCTGTAGAATTAAGGCACATTTATTTTGATTTCTGTGACAAGTGACTCAGCAGGGGCAGGTATTACTTGTTTTCCGGCGAGACGACTTGTGTTTAGATTCAGCAGGGGCCTCTGCATGCTCTAATAATGGAATCGCTTTTATTGCCCCCCCTTCCAGATTGACCAGGTTCTCAAAGTCAAACACAACTTCTCTTTAGAGACTGACTTCAGAACCGTCAAATCTTTGACCTTGGGAAGAGTCACAGGTAGGTTTTGCTAACGGCTTTCTGATTTGAAGTGGCTCTCCATACGCTATATTGTTTGGGGTACGTGTGTGTGTGCGGTCTGCGGCTGTGGAGCAGCAAATACGGCCGAGATTTGTTTGCATCTCTGATATATATAGCAACGAAAGCGAAAGGGGAATTGCATTGCTGGGTGACACATTTGTTTTGTCTGTGCCAAATATTAATCATAATGAACAATGCAATATAAGAAAGCTCACCATGTCTGTATTGTGCTATGTATCCATATTATGTATCCATATTATGATTTCCATTTAATTTGTTCGCATCTTTTATGAGATTTTGGTAAGGGTCGTCAGTTTGGAGTAATATGTTTAAAATAAAGAAGGTATGTAGCATTCTCTAAGGCCGTTTTCGCACTCACGTTTTACTGGCGCCAGGACCCTCTTGACGCCGGCGAATCTGCATGGATTTCGCACCAGAAGCGCCGGCGCACCCAGAAGCGCCGGCTACTTCCGTCGCTAAGCCAGCGCAAACGGAAATCGCAAAGATGCAGGAAAACGTTTGCGCTGGCTTAGCGACGGAAGTAGCCGGCGCTTCTGGGTGCGCCGGCGCTTCTGGTGCGAAATCCATGCAGATTCGCCGGCGTCAGGAGGGTCGTGGCGCCAGTAAAACGTGAGTGCGAAAACACCCTAAGAATTTTACTGACCTTCTTCATATTATGTGTACTAGTGGTGCCAGGTCTCCTTGGAGAACTCCTAACTATCCCCAGTGTCACCCACCAGTATCTGATGCAGGAAAATGGAAGAAATGGAACTGACATACTGTGTCATACCAGTGTATGGCTGTATACTTCCAGTGGAAACAGAAGTGACGAGTGGGAGGGGCGATGCTCTAGGACTTGCCCCAAACTTTATAGTTTAACCATAGATTTTGGAGAATCCTAGAGCATTGCTCCTGAAGCCATGATGCCACTTCTGGTTTTTCAATGGAAGAGATGAGCATTGGCATGACACTGGCATACCTGTCATCTCCCCTCAAATCCTCCTCGGTGTGCCAAGGAGCAGCCTGCCAGACGTTGGAACATCAAATAGGAACGAATCATTTTGTTGCAAAATCAATCCATTTATTTGAGAACAAGTTGTCTGGGTTAGAAGCAGATTGAGTTTGATACATTCTAAGACTGCCCTTGGGCTTTTGTAGCTTACACATAACATAACAATAAATCCATTCTCACACGCAGAGAGACAGTTGTCTGTTCCCATACTTCCTTATCTCCTTCCCAGGATGGTTCCCTGCTGGTCACCTTGAGGCATACCATCTTCAAAGGCTCAAGGCGCCTGTTACTGCCAACTGAGAAATTCCTCCCATGAGATTTACAACGGCCTCTCTTTCTTTGAAATGCACATTCTTATTTCAGGGTTAGTAAAAGCAAACAAAATGGCGTTAGTCATGTCAAGAGAATCAGTTTCAGCAAAGAGCATTTTAAGGTGGTTACAATGTCTGACACAGCCTTGTATCCCTAATGTGATCCCATACCACAAGCTTAATCATCTTTCAGACTTGGTTGGATGTATGAATCCTAGGAGGCATGATTATGCATTTAGATTTTAAAAAAAATGTTTCCTCATTTCCATTATGAAACTACCCAACAGATGCATTCAGTCAAAGTATTACAGGAACTACTGGAGGACAATGAGTGTGTGCTCAGATGAGATAGTTGGCTTGGGGAAGAGATGCAAGGCAACATTGAAATGAAGAGGGTGGGTGAAGCAGGGGAGGTCCATATAACTGGACATCCACCACCTCACCCAAAGGTCTTGTGGGACAATTCCATCTTGCAGGTTGTGCAGAACTGTAATAAATCCCACAGGGCCGTGATCTCATATGGCAGGGAGTTCTACTAGGCTGGGGCCAGAGCTGAAAAGGCCTTGGATCTGGATAGGGTTGCCAATCCCCGGGTGGGGGCAGGGGATCCCCCAGTTTGGAGACCCTCCCCCCACTTCAGGGTCATCAGAAAGCGGGGGGAGGGGAGGGAAATGTCTGCTGGGAACTCTATTATTCCCTATGGAGATTTATTCCCATAGAAAATCATGGAGAATTGATCTGTGGGTATCTGGGGCTCTGGGGGGGGGGCTGTTTTTTTGGGTAGAGGCACCACATTTTCTGTATAGCATCTAGTGCCTCTCTCCAAAATACCCCCCACCCAAGTTTCAAAAAGATTGGACCAGGGGGTCCAATTCTATGAGCCCCAAAAGAAGGTGCCCCTATCCTTCATTATTTCCTATGGAAGGAAGGAATTGAAAAGGTGTGCCGTCCCTTTAAATGTGATGGCCAGAACTCCCTTTGGAGTTCAATTATGCTTGTCACAGCCTTGATCTTGGCTCCACCCCAATGTCTCCTGGCTCCACCCCCAAAGTCCCCAGATATTTCTTGAATTGGACTTGGCAACCCTAGCTCTTGCTGAGGCTGGAGAGCACCAGGAGATGCTGTTCAGAGGAATACAAGGCTTTCTGGGGGATGAATAGGGAGAGCCAGTCCTTCAAGTTTGACTAAAGACTACTGCTGCCTGGCTGCTCCCACTTTCAACATGTATGTTCCATCCACCAGACAGGCAGTAATATGTTCCATCCTCATCAGAAATTTAATCCTGTTGCAGACGACTGTGGAACTTATTTCCTAATCAGGGAAGTGCAGTAATAGTGCATCAAAACCCACTACATGTATTTAGCTAGGGAAGGACAGTATCTCCAATAATTTTCCTCCTGCTTTTGTTCCCTGCCCTTCTTCCTTTAGACATTATGCATTGCATTTTCCTCACATCCTCCCTGCATGTGCCGTGGGATGTTTGATCAAATGTGCTTTGTAAGTTCTGTGTTGGGAATTCAGTTGCCAGGTGTGTGTAGATCCAATTCAGACTGAGACCATGGCATGTACAAAGAGGAGAAGACTGCAGATTTATATCCCTCCTTTCTCTCTGACTCAGACTCAGAGCGGCTTACAATCTCCTATATCTTCCTCCCTCACAACAGACACCCTGTGAGGTGGGTGGGGCTGAGAGGGCTCTCACAGCAGCTGCCCTTTCAAGGAGAACCTCTGCCAGAGCTATGGTTAAGCCAAGGCCATTCCAGCAGCTGTAAGTGGAGGAGTGGGGAATCAAACCTGGTTCTCCCAGATAAGAGTCCGCACACTTAACCACTACACCAAACTGAAGGTTTCAGCCTTCATTCCTTTGAGCCATTTCCCAACCCAAAACAGCCCAGAAGAGCTACTATTTGCCCTGGTGGGGGGAATTATGTGTACTGGTAGGTACATGCAGTTTTCCCCTCCATGGTAAACAGTGTGTTACATGAAATGGCCTTGTCTTGATGTTGAGGATATTAGCTATGAGACCAGTGAGAGGACCAGAAGGGAACAGTGAGAGGACCAGAAAGGATTGCACTCCTTTGTTTATGGAGGTTGGGTTTAGAAAGAAGACTCCAGGTCTGAAATGGGTTCAAAGGCTTTTACTGAAAAAAAAATGTTGGTTTACAGTTATACTCAAGCAATCAGAATATATTAGGGTTTGTAGAATCTTTCGAGCTCAAGTGCCTTGTTCTACTGGAGAAAGTTTTCCTTCCAGACATTTCGTTCTCAGCTGCGGAGAACATCCTCAGTGGCATTGCAGCCGGAGCAGGCGCTCAGACCTTCTTGGTCTGAGCGCCTGCTCAATGCACAGCAGCCAAGCACTCAATGCACAGCAGCCAAGAAGGTCTGAGCGCACTCAATGCACAGCACTCAATGCACAGCAGCCAAGAAGGTCTGAGCGCCTGCTCCGGCTGGACCGCCACTGAGGATGTTCTCCGCAGCTGAGAACGAAACGTCTGGAAGGAAAACTTTCTCCAGTAGAACACGGCACTTGATCCCGAAAGATTCTACAATCCCTAATGATGTTACCAGCCGTGAAAACCTGAAATCTTTGATAATCAGAATATAGTCAAGAACAACAACAAAACAAGGAGTGAACAATAGAGACCTTTATGGTTATTTATAGGGTCGGTGATATTACCTTTCTGGATGTGCAGATGTCCATGTAGAAGAAAATGACAAGAGGGACGTGCACGACCAGTAGATCATGTCATAGAGGCCCATAACTAGCGTCATGAGGGTGTACTCTTGGGTAGGTGGTTTCAGAGTGCGCACAAGGTGTGGTTTGCTCTCAGGTTTTATACTGTTTTGAGGGTGTGGTCTCCCATCTTGGAATGTAACGGCTGATAACAATGGTGGATGAGTTTTCCGGTGCTGACTTGAATAGGTTCCCAGGTTTACACAAAAAGTGTGAAAGGTTCCTGGTGGCTATCAGGAAGGGTTGTGATTATTTGATGTTTGGAATAATTTATTTCGGTACTCTGAGGGAAGGAGACAGAAAGAACGGGTTGGTGATCAAAGGGTGTATACATTAACATCGGTATCACACAAAAGGAATCAGGAGAGGGGGTCTTGGAGATAGGAGACAGTCAACCAGATGTTGCCAGCTAGTTCCAGAAATGCAGATACTTCACTTGATGGGACCCTTTATTACTGTTCCTTCCTAGATCGGGGGGGGGGGGGGGGGATGACAGGAAACAGCCCTTGAGGATGCTCCTTGTAACCTTAGCCAGAAATCCTTTGTTTGCAGCCTTGGCTCTCACTGGGCCTGTCTTTTGGAATTTTTCATTTAGGTCAAGAGTGGGGACCCCAGCATTTTGGGGGGGCTTCCACATGTTAGGTAGCAACTCTGGGCTACAAATAGTGCCCCAAGACCTTTTCATATTACCATGTTCCCAATGCAAATAGGGTTGCCATCTCCAGGTTGAGAAATACCTGAAGTTTTTGGGGTTGCATCCTGAAAAGTGTGGGGTGGGACTTCAATAGGACATGATGCCATGGAGTCCACATTCCAAAGCAGCCATTTTCTCCAGGGGAACTGATCTCTGTCACCTGGGGATCAGTTGTCATCCCAGTTCTTCAGCCACCACCTGGAGGCTCACCGCCAAGAGAGACTCATGGTATGTGAGTTACAAAGAAGCAAAAAGTTGTGAATTTAAGGAAATAATGCACTATAATCCTAATTACAAAAAAATGGATTGTATGACAATTACAACAACAACAATAATCATCAGTTATAAATAAAAGCTCAACCACGGTGGCTGGTGGCTCAGTGGTAGAGCATCTGCTTGGGAAGCAGAAGGTCCCAGGTTCAATCCCCGGCATCTCCAACTAAAAAGGGTCAAGGCAAATAGGTGTGAAAAACCTCAGCTTGAGACCCTGGAGAACCTCCGCCAGTCTGAGTAGACAATACTGACTTTGATGGACCGAGGGTCTGATTCAGTATAAGGCAGCTTCATATGTTAGGGGAGGGATGGTGGCTCAGTGGTAGAGCATCTGCTTGGTAAGCAGAAGGTCCCAGGTTCAATCCCTGGCATCTCCAACTAAAAAGGGTCCAGGCAAATAGGTGTGAAAAACCTCAGCTTGAGACCCTGGAGAGCCTCTGCCAGTCTGAGTAGACAATACTGACTTTAATGGACCAAAGGTCTGATTCAGTATAAGACAGCTTCATATGTTCATATATGTTCATGGTGGCAAATCTGAAGATTTACATTTGTTGGATGTAGCCTGCACAGGATTGGCTCGCACTGCGCCTGCCGTGCCATTGGCTGTTTCTGGCTCTCCCCCACCCACTGCTGGCCCTGTCAGGCAAGAACCCCACAAGAAGGCCAGCAACCTTTGAGGGAGACAGTTCTCTGCTGACAAGGGGCTTACTGATCAGTACTGCCTCTCCTCAGGGCTTGTTGCAGGAAGTCCAGGACAGTCCATCTGAGAGCGGGCAATGCGGCAGGAGAATGGGCAAGGCAGTGCCACAGCATGAGAGCAGGCAAGGGGACATGAGAGTGGGCAGGGTGACACAAGAGTGGGCAGGGCGGCGCAAGAGCAGGAAGGGTCGTGCAAGAGCAGGCAGGGCAGCAGGAGAGCGGGCGAGGTGGCACGAGAGTGGGCAGGGCGGCAAAGGTGCCGCAGCGGCATGAGAGCAGGCAAGACAGCAGGAGAGTGGGCAGGGTGGCTTGAGAACGGGCAGGGTAGTGCCAAAGCAGGTAGCACGGCAGGAGAGCAGGCAAGGCAGCAGGAGAGTGGGCAAGGTGGTGCCACAGCACAAGAGTGGCAAGGTGGCACGAGAGTGGGGAAGCTGGCACCGTGGCGCGAGAGCAGGCAAGGCAAGAGCAGGCAAGGAGGCACGGGAGTGGCCAAGGTGGTACAAGAGCGGGAAAGGCAGCACAAGAGTGGACAAAATGGCACGAGAATGGGCAAAGCACCACCACGGCGTGAGAACAGCAAGGCGGCACGAGAGCCAGCAAGGCGGCATGAGAGCGGGCAAGGCGGCGCAAGAGCGATAGCAGCAAACAACAGTGGAGGGCCAGAAAGGCAAAACAGGGGGAAGAGTTGTGGTGCCTCGCCTCCCAGCCTCCCCCCCGCCCCGAGCTACAGGCCTGTGTTCATGAGACAAAACAGTAGGTTCCTTCTCTTCAACTGGCGCAAAAGGAATGTTCATTCACAGCAGGGAGGGGCCTTTTCCACCTGCAAATATTCTTTACTCTTTCTATTCTGATTAGGCTACAGTGACAGTGGAATCTCAGGGAGAGATTGTTCTGCCTGGGAAACCACTGTTGCCAATCCGCAGGTGAGGGCTGGAGATCACTCAGAATTACAACTGCTCTGCAGAAGGCGGAGATCAGCTCCCCTTGAGATGGGGGGAAATGAATGCCTTCCCTTGGGTGGGTGGGAAGACAGCAAGGCTGGCGGGGGCACTCACCTAGAGGCCTTTAGTGATACCTTTCCAGGTTGGTTGGAAATTCCTCAAGTATCATTACAGGCTTCTGAGGGAGAGGACTTTACTCCTGGGGGACCACTGACACCAGTCTCCAAGTGAGAGGTTATATTGAACCTCCGCAAAGACCAGCCTCAAACAATGCAACAGTAATAGTCTATAAAAATATTGTATATGATTTTTCAACAAATATCCACACAATCAAAATTTACAAAACAACACAAGGAACATCAACCACTGCACCCAAAGTCTCTCAAAGTGCAAATAAATGTCCTTTTGTCCTTATTAGATGAGTGCAGGTGATTTGTCCAATGGTAAAGTTCTCCATGGAGATTACTCAAAATGACTTCCTCAGTATAGCATTATACAGTTTAGATGCTAGTGCTCATAATCGCTTTCAGTATGGTTAGTTTGCTCTTTGTTTAGTTGAATAATCTCCAGGTGAGGTCTGTAGAAGCTGACTGGGTGATTTCAAACCAGCCTAACCTGGCTTATTGGGTTGTTGTTGTTCAGATCAAAAGGAGGAGATGAGAATGATGGAGAGGGACGGTGGCTCAGTGGTAGAGCTTCTGCTTGGGAAGCAGAAGGTCCCAGGTTCAATCCCTGGCATCTTCAAAAAAGGGTCCAGGCAAATAGGTGTGAAAAACCTCAGCTGGAGACCCTGGAGAGCCGCTGCCAGTCTGAGAAGACAATACTGACTTTGATGGACCAAAGGTCTGATTCAGTATAAGGCAGCTTCATATGTTTATATATGATGTAACCTGATATAATGTCTGAGAGCTCCTCCCTATTAAACAGTCTGTCAGAGATAGACTTTTGGTCACTACAGGCCTCTGAGGCAGAACTCGTTGGGGCCACTCCTGACTATAGCTGCCAGTTCCAGGTTGGTGAGAATTCCTGGAGAATCTCTGGTGGAGTTTGAGGAGGGCCTAGGAGTTAGGGCTTCAGAGTGGGGTCTCCCACCCCAGGTCCTTGCTGTGGAACCTGACTGAGTGATTTTGGACCAGTCACAGACTTCCAGCCTAAGCTACCTCACAGGGTTGTTAGAGGAGAATGGTGCAAGCTGCTTTGGTCTCCCCCCCCCAAAAAAAAAAACTGTTGAGAAAGACAGCCTATGTAGAGGCTGCAGGGAGGGGGAAGGAAATGGAAAGCTGAAGACAGAGGGGCAGATAATGGGAAGGAGATAGGAAATTCAAGTTAGGAAATTCCTGGATAGTTAAGGGATGGGGGCTGGAGAGGGTGGGGTTTGAGGAGGGGTGGGACCTCAGACAGGTAAAATGCAATTTCCTCCTAGGGAATCAATAGACATCACTCAGATTTACAACTGCTCTCTAGATAGCAGAGATAAGCTCCCCTTGAGGTGAGAGGAAGTTCACTTGGGTGGGTGGGAAGACAGCAAGGGCGGCAGGCACTTGCCCAAAGCCACCTTCTAGAGCCTGTTGTATTATTTGTCACAATGGGCCTAACTCCTAATTTACAATAAAGGCAATATGAATAAAGAGCAATGTTTGTAAGTCAAAAGACTTTCCAAATATGAATGAGGTACAATTCTTCCTCAGAGAGGCATAATGTCAGTCCATATCCTTCAACAGTAACAGCAAAGTCTCAAGAATCAATTTTCTCTGAGGAAGAATGATTAAGAAACGACTCAGCAAGCCGATGATATTCCTTAGATGGTTGAGTGTGTCCATTCTATCTAGAGAAGTCATCACATGAAAATCCACAAGAGGAAACTGACAAAGACTATATACTTTGAAGTACTCTATTGGAACTCCATGGGATCAGCACAAGCACTTTTGTACCTACTCAGTTGAAGCGGTTGGAAATTGGATTATATTCATTGCATTTGGAAAAAACTATTATACATTGTACCTCTGGAAACACTTAAAAGACTTACATACATTGCAATAGCCTTTATAGTATTGTTGTTGTAATTGACATACACTCCATTTTTTTTTGTAATTAAGATTATACTGCATTAGTTACTTATATTCACGGCTTTTTGCTTCAGTTTGTATCCATCTGTTGGCTTGCACATGCCTGGAAACTGAAATGCGTTACAAGGCACATCTGGCCAAAAGTCCCCAAGGCTGAGCCAGGAGGACATAAGGGTAATCAATTCCGTAGGGCGTGCAAAACCGCCCTCTTCCAACTAGCCTTCTAAGATGGAACCTGGGATAAACATCATGCCATCTTTAGCACAACTGAGATAGTAGCACCACTAAATTATACTGTTTTAGACTGTTTTTAGGTTATTTAATGTTTAATTGTGAATTGTATTTAATTATACTATCCTGTTTTATTGCTATAACATGGCTTATGCCATGTCCTGTAAGCCGCCCTGAGCCTGCCTAGGCGGGGAGGGCGGGGTATAAATAAAAATTTATTATTATTATTACTATTATTAATCTTGGGCCCTATAAATGAACATTTATTTCACTTGGTTCTATTGCGTGAAACCCTCTTTCCTCTTATCTCCTTACCTTCCTAGCACTAAGTTAGGAATGCCTTCCAAATCCTCTGACTTGGAATTTTACCTCAGAGGTTCCCAAGTACCTTCTGGTCAGATAGTAACACTTTTGAGTTATATTCAAGGCATAAGCTTTCCTGTGCAAGCACACTTCTTCAGATACAATGAAACAGTTTTCCTCAAAGAAGCTGTTTTATTGCAAAGTAATTTCAGAAACACACCGGAATGGGAGATTGTTGAGTTGCAAGTTATTACACACACAGGGCAGTGGGACCCCCTGGGCTTAACAGAGCTTCTTATCTCATAGTTTGTTAACTCTTGTATTTGTATGCTAATTTGCTGCCATTCACAGATCTTACCAGCTGCCTTAATCCAAACTCAGCTATATTTATCGCCCGGCTACTTATGCATCTTGCCTTCCTGGCAACTAACCCCCATTTGAGGAAATCTGTTTCAATATATCTGAAGGACTGTACCTCCATTGCATCTGCTAGCTCACACTCAGCACAATTGTTTAGGGTGATTCAGACTTAAACATCCTTTATAAAGGAATCTGACCATTAGCTGTGAGGCCATTAGCTGTGAGCTTTTTTGTAGATAAAAGTCCTGTCACTCTGCAGTGACCTACCTGGCAATATTGATACAGTAAGTGAACTGGAAGCCCCTTGACTGCCTTTGAGCTCAGGCTTTGATCTCCTCCACCTGCTCTCTCCTGTAGACGTTGACAGGATCCAGGGAACTTTCAGACCAACCACATGCCTCCTTGATCTGTGCCCCTCATGGCTGGTAAAAGCTGTCAAGAGTGCCCCTTGCCATGATTGTAGTCCTGCTTTATGCTGATTAGTTACCTCTGCTGGTGATGCCCTGTTATCTCTTTAGTAACCAAGTGAAGCATATTTCTGCCTGATCTCAGATGGCCAAGGTCACGTGCCTGTGTTCTGGTGATTATATTTGCACCTGCATAGAAAATGAACCTTGGCGGGAAGGGAGGTTTGCTGCTTTGCACCATTTTATTCAAATGTATAACGGTCAGGATAAAGAGTGTAAGTGTAGGGTGAAGCCCACCAGAATTAGTTTTCGCAAGAGCCATCTTGCCCTATGGAAGTCAGTATTTCAATAAAACTTATTTACTACAAGACCTGGTGTTGATAGCTGAATGGTTGGGGACTTGACATATTGTGAAAACTCTTCATCACCTTGCTACCATTTATCATCATCAACAATGTCGGATGAGAATGCAAAAGGCAAGGAGAGACAAACAGGTCCACCAATAGGACCGGAGGGCCCACTGAAAGACCTCCCACTTCTAGGGTCCTGCTTTGTCATGACCTAGAGAAATGGCAACGGTTCCTGGGCAACCTGCGAGTGGAAGGATCGGGTGGCAGCATCCCCCTCGGCCCCAAAAAAGGACCACTTCCCCCTCAGCCCCCCCAAAAGGAGGCAGGAGGAAGAAGCCAAGTAATCCCCAGGTGGAAAAGGGGAGCACTGCACTACTCCACTATCTATCAGCACAGAATGGATCCTCAGGAGAGGAGAGCGCCAAGGAGCAGCCAGCAGGAAACACCAATGACCTGCTGTGACAGGCACAACCCAGCAGGTCCTGGACATCGCCATGCCATTGAGGATGAGAGTTACCAGAACTTTGTATTTTCTACCTATCACCCTAGTAAGCCCTTCAGCTAAAAGATTCATGCATGTAACAGCCCTAGTGGACTTAGGATATACCAGAGATTTGTTGACCCTGGAGGTGGTCGATGCCCTGGGCTTAGTAAGGAAGGAGCTCCCCAAGCCCTTACTGTTCAAACAGATGGATGGGGATCTGTACACCCAAGAGACTGAACTGTGTGTGGTAGGGGTGAGTCTCCGCTGGGAAGAGAGGCCATTCATGATCGCCCCATCAGCCAGTTTTCAAGTGGTCCTGGGTATCAAGTAGCTGGCTGACCACGATCGCTTCATCTGGTGGACTGGTCACATCATTTTTTTTTGAAGACGAGAAGTACGATCACCATGTCTGGAAAAAGGAGTCGAGACCCAAGCCTTCCCCCCTCTTCAAGAGACTGTGTCTGACCAAGGAGGAGGTAGCCTCAGTTCCACAGCCAAATAGAGACCTGTTTGAGTGTTTGAGACCAAGGAGGCGGACTAGCTTTGTCTCCCCCCCCCCCCAAGCCACTGACTGTGCCATAGAATTTATGGAGGGGGAGAGTTAGAACTCATGGAGGGGGCCAAGTTATAATCCATGAGTAGGGAGTAGAGGGGAGAGCTGAAGTAATTCATCGAAACTAACTTACAGAGGGGGTTCATCCAACACATGAGTTGCCCCCATGCGATTCTGGAACTGATCCATAAGTAAAAGGATGGGAGCCTTAGACTTCGTACAGACTACAGGGGTATAAATGCGGTCTCGATGATGAACACATATCTGACCCCTCTCATATGAGACCTATTCAGTGAGGTTTCCCAAGGAAAGATCTTTTCTAAATTGGATTTGAGGGATGTATACTTCTGTGTACTCATTAAGGAAGGGGATGAGTGGAAAACAGCATTCAACACTCTGCTTGGTCAATTCGAATACCTAGTGATGCCATTTGGGCTCCAGGGAGCCCCAGTGGTCTTTATGAATTTGATCAATGGGGTCCTCAGGGATTAACTGTTCAAGGGGTCATGGTGTATTTACATGACGTCTTAATTTATTCTGAGGACCTCCCCTCTCAAATTACGCTGGGGCAGGAAGTGCTGAAGGTCTTCTACAAACATAAACTGTTCACCAAGCTGTCGAAGTATGAGTTCCATAAAACAGAGCTAGACTTCCTAGGATTCCAGGTATCAGTGGGGGGGCTAGGTATGGACCCTGCAAAAGTACAAGCTGTGGTAGAGTGGGTCCCCCTCCTCGAACCCAGAAACAACTTCAGGCATTCCTCAGTTTTTTGAATTTCAACAGAACTTTAATCAACAATTGTGCCAAAGTGGCCCTCCCCTTGACTAACCTACTCAGGACCAAGGGGAAGGGACTGAAGGCAAAAAAAGCCAGGAGCCCAGCTAGATTGGACATCAGAATGCCAAGCAGCATTCAATAAGTTAAAAGCCCTCTTCACTTCTGAACCGATTTTAGTTTACCCGGATGAGAATTAAAAATGTGTGGTTCAGTGTGATGCAAGCATTGTCGCCTGGGCAGGGGTCCTGCTACAAGAGGGGGAGGATGGCAAGCTGCACCCTTGTACCTATGTCTCCAAAATGTTTACCTGCACAGAGAGGAATTAGTCAGTGTGGGACAAAGAGGCTTCTGCCATCAAGCTGGTGCTGGAAACCTGTTGTCATTTCTTGGAGGGGCTAGGGTCCCCTTTGAGCTCTGGATGGACCATAAAAACTTAAGTCATTAGTGGTGACCCACAAAATGTCCACTAAGCAGATCTGGTGGGTGGGGTTCTTCTCACAGTTTTGTTTTACCCTTGGCCACATCCCGGGGAAACAGAACCTCCTATTGGATATACTATCCCAGCTCCCACAACACAAATTGGGAGGGCATTTTGGTTTTGTAAAGACTCTGCACTTGATACAAAGACAATTCTATTGGCTGGGGCTACATTGGAACGTTTCACAGTATATGATGGGCTGCCCCACCTGCATCATGGCAAAAAAGGGGTGGCTAGGTTCCGGTGGAGCTCCAGCCACTAGAGACTGCCTCATGCCCATGGGAGTGTATTTATATGGCTTTTGTCACTGACCTCCCCTCCTCACAGGGGAAAACCATGATATGGGTGGTAGTGGACACTTTTTCTAAACAAGCTCATTTTATTTCCTGTAAACCACTATCCACCACTAAGAAGCTGGCGGAGCTTTTCATGTCACATGTGGTCAGATTTGTTGCCAAATTCTGGAGTGAACCATGCAACCTAGTAGGCATAGAACAAGGCCTCAGCTCCGCATGCCACCCCCAGATGGACGGTCAAATGGAGCGCATGAATGGGGTGCTCGAGCAGTTCCTATGCTGTTGTGTCACCCATCAGCAAGATTACTGAGTGACCCTCCTCCCCTTTGCAGAGGATGCATACAGTAATGGCGTCCACAGCTCGACGAACGCAAGCCCATTGCTCATTGCAAACGGCTATAAAGGGAAACCATTCCCAGAGCTTCCCAGCGGACCTGCTCCTACCTCCCCCCCTGCTTGGCGGAAGTCTATCTCTGCGGTGTGGCAGGCTACACAACTTCAGCTACAGAAAGCTAGAGACTTATAAACAACAATTCGACAAAAAGCATGGAAAGCTATGGGATTTCCACCCTAGTGACAAAGTGTCCATTTTCACAAAAAAAACTTCCAAATAGTCAACCCTCCAAGAAGCTAGGACTTAAATATCTGGGTCTTTTCCTGATCATTAATAAAGTAACTGTTGACCTAGAATTATCAAAGGCTCTAAAAAACATTAACCCGTTTTCATTGCAGCCTCCTGAAGCGCAACCCTGGACCCTCATCGTGGAGACCCCCTGTACCAGCACCTCCCTCGATCCTGGTCAGATACACCATGAGGTGCAAGACATCTTGGATTCCAAGTGTTAAAAAGGAATAGTGTTCTCCTTTTTAAATGGACTCATTTTCCAATCAGTGAGGCTGAATGAGTCCGTAAAAGTGACATGCAGGCCTCAAAACTATTCAGTGCTACCTGAACAAGCCGGGTGGCTGAGGGAGGGGGCCTTTGGAGGGCAGCATGTCAAGAGTGCCACTCACCATGATTGTAGTCCTGCTTTATGATGATTAGTAACCTCTGCTAGTGATGCCCTGTTATCTCTTTAGTAACCAAGTGAAGCATCTTTCTGCCTGATCTCAGATGGCCAAGGTCACGGGCCTGTCTTCTGGTGATTATGTCTGCAGTTGCAGAAGGGGACATGGGAAACAAACTTTGGAGGGAGGGGAGGTTTGCTGCTTTTCACCATTTTATTCAAATGTGTAATAGTCAGGATAAAGAGTATAAGTGTAGGGTGGAAGCCTACCAGAATTAGTTTTCACAAGAACCAATTTGCCCTATGGAAGTCAGTATTTCAATATAACCTATTTACTACAAGGCCTGGTGTTGGTAGCTGATCCGTCAGGGACTTGACAAAAGCCAGTGGTGAGAGGGTTGAGGCCCGTTAATGGATATTGTCAAGTCCCTGAGAACAGGGATTTATCCAGACAGTTGCAAGGAGGATGTGGTGAAACCACTCTTGAAAGAAAACAAAAAACAAATTTGGATCCTTTAGATCCTGCTAATTACAGCCCAGTCTCAAATTTATCCTTTTTTGATACAGTAATTGAGAGGGTGGCAGCTAAACAGCTCCAGGGTTTCCTGGATGAAACATTGGTTTAGACCCATTCCAATCCAGCTTCTGCCCTAGCCATGGGACAGAATGGTGTTGATTACCTTGACAGACTGTCTCCACAGACAGCTGGATTAAGGTGGTTTGGTCCTGCTATTATTGTTAGATTTGACAGCAGTGTTCGACATGGTCGATTATGATCTGCTGACCTCCTGATCTTTCTGATGTAGGAGTCCAGTGGTTATCCCTTCAATGGATTGCCTCTTTTCTTCAAGGTTGGGGACAAAGGATGTCACTGGGTAAGAATGTGTCCTCTTGACACCCATTAACATGTGGGATCCCTCAGGGGGCTCTTCTCTCCCTAATGTTATCATCTATATGTGTTCCCTCACTCAGCTGCTATGGAGTTTCGGGCTGGGTGCCATCAGTATACTGATGACACTCAGGGCCAGCATTATCTGTTATTGGATGGTCACCTGGATAGTGCCTCACAAAATCTGGCTGTAGGTTTGGAGGCTGCGGTTGGGTTGTTGAAGCAGAGTAGGATGAAACTGAATCCAGCTCATATGGAGGTTCTGTGGCTGCGGGGGCGGGGGGCTTTGACTGGGGAATAGGTTGCCTGCTCTTGACAGGGCACCACTGATTCTGCCGCAGTCCACTAAATTAACGCCTTTGTTATATCAGCTGGAGGCTCACTTTAGCTGTAGTGAGGCTTTGTTCAATGCTTGCAATATCTTTTGCCACTACTGGACATGCACTCAGATGAGACTGTGCAACTAATCTGGCCTTTTCTGGCATTAATTAGTCTGCTGTTTTCCCCCTAAATTCATTTCTCAGCTGGGAATTTTTAAGGACAATAAAGGAGCTTAAATTTAACTGCTGTGCTTTCCATTTATTAAAAATCAGAAGCAATGATTTAATGAGCACAGTCACTTTTGCGCTGGACTACCTATGAGGGGAAAAATAATTGAACAAATGAACAGAAACTGTACACATGCGCACTCCAAAATTAATTATAGAAATTCTCAAAGGAAATCAGAATACAGAGTGGAGCACAAACTCAACAACAAAGACTGACAAAATAGAACAAATAAATCCATCCAACCCCTAGGTAGAATAAAATACTAAAACTATCCCCTTGTCAGATATTTTTGTGATGGTTGTGATGGTTGTTTAAATGTGACCTAACCTCTCTAAAATAACAGTTTTGATGAAATGACAGATCTTAAAATTACATAGCAGTTTATGCAGGAACACTTTGCTTATTCCAAAAAAAGAAAAGAAAAGGGATTTCTGAATCACTATCTTCACAGTTTGATGACTGGCCTGAATTTTGATCTCTCATCCCTAAGCTTTCATTACTTGGGTGAAGTATTTGAAGAGCACATATGAGCCAAAGTAGGACATAAATAGTTCATTATTCTGTAGAATACCTCTCATATGGATTTTTGGTATAGTTCTTATGTCCTATTGATGATGTGGTCCGTATTACTGCCTTTTTGTTTACTATAATTAAGCATTCAGACCACTTCTAGCACTCTACTGCCCTGCGAGAAGCAAAACTCCTTTTGCTGCAGTCCTTAGTTTTCATCTGCTTTTGAATCGCTAATCCTTTCTAACGTGGAATTATTTCTGTGGGTATTTAAGTGCCGCCCACTGCCCTCCCATTTCTTCCTCTCAGAGCTTTTTTTTGTAGCAGGAATTCCTTTACATTCCTTTAGGCCACACACCCCTGATGTAGCCAATCCTCCAAGAGCTTGCAAGGAACTTAGTATAGGGCCTACTGAAATCTCCAGGAGAATTGGCTACCTCAGGGGTATGTGGCCTATTATGCAAAGGAGTTCCTGCTACAAAAAAGCCCTGCTTCCTCTCTCTCTCTCTTTAGGTTGATGCCCCTCCCCCCATTCTATTTTCCTTCTCCAAAGACAAAAGACCCTTTCCTTTTCTTTTTGCAGGATCGCAGAGGGAGGGGTCGGGTCTGCAGTTAAAAGTTTTGAAAGATGCTTGCCTTTCTCTTCAAGGTAGACAAAGCAGCCAGTTGCCTCAAAGTGTTACGCTTTGTACTCATCACACAAGAATTGTCTGTTCAAACCCTGTGATGGTTATATTTTGCAAACAAACAAAAATTTTACATTTAAAATCACTGGTGAGAAAAATTTACTGAACTGAGGGGTCATCGGAGTGACTTCCTGCTTTCCTTTTCTATTAAAGGTACAGGGTCCTAATCTCTGTTCTCATGCCCCGTCAGAGAAAAATGCCAGCAACATTCAACTAGCATCCTCTTGAGGTCTTCCCACCCTTATTAATAGTTTTACTGATGCTTTATGGGATGAACCAGTGCAAGAACCATTTGAAGGGAATCAGGTCGCCAATCTCCAGTCTGTTTGTTTTTAATTGCTTGACAACAGGGGTGTCAAACATGTGGCCCACAGGCCAGATATGGCCCACAGAGGGCTCCAATCAGGCCCTCCAGCAACTGGCTGTTGTCTGCTTCATTCTCCCTTGCCTGCTGTGTTCGGTCGCCATTTTGTGTTTCTCCCCAGCAATCAGCCAGCCAGCAAAGCAGCCTTTCTTGGCTCCTTCCCTCTCCCCTTCCCTTTTCCCAAAGGAAGGAGGAGAGAGGAGGAGCCTCAGCCAATGAAAGAGCCTGGCTCTATAGCTCTGCTGGGTGATTAAGTTTGTCAGACTCAATCACCCTGCAGAGCTACTGAGCCAAGCCTCCCTTCCTGTCTGAGGCTCCTCCCCCTCTTTGTGCCCTGAGGGAAGTAAGGAAAGAGCCAGAGCTTCCTTTGCCTAGTCCTCACTATTGGGAGAAATACAAAGAGCACTTTTAAGACTAGCAATGTTTTATTGAAGGCATGAGCTTTTTGCCTTGCTACAGAGAGAGAGAGAGAGAGAGAGGGAGGGAGGGAGGGAGGGAGATTTGTTGGGCTTGTTATGAGTGCAGCTGGGTTCTCCTCATCTTTTTCATTGTATTCATGCTCTCCAGTCTTTCTTAATAGGAAAGTATGTGAAATATTTAGATGAGAAATAACAACAAGCTAGCATTAGGCTGAGTGTGTATGTGTCCAGCCCAGGTTTACCCTGCAAATTTCCATTGATTTTTCTTTCACATTTTCCTTTGATTGGGAATCTTGAATTTAGACTTCCCAGATAGTAGGCTGATACTGACTATTGTACATGGCTGTCTCTGTTCTTGCACTGCCACATAGGAGTTGTATTATTTTTCTGGAGAAGACTATAGTTTTGCAGACAAGCACATAGCCCTCAGTGTGTGCCATGGTGCCTTCACATAATCTTGACCAGCACATGAAGCAACTTATGTACAAAAGCTCACAATGCCCAGCTGCTTCATGTTTTCCTTTGGGTCTGAGGCTCAAAGCATTGATCATGAGATCTTTCTAATGAATGTCAATAAATCAAAAGTAGGTTTGCAACTTATAGATGTGCACACTTGAACAGCATATTCAAGATTGGTACAGCACAGACATTGCAGTTTTTGATGCAATAATTCATAACAAGAGATGACATTTATCAAACTGTAAAACAAAATATTGCAAGAGTTCTAATGTTTTAAGTAGAAAAAAATGTGTTTGTCTGTGCTCCCTTTATGCAGTTTATATGTCCGCTACCTGGCATTACATTTTATGGCACACATGGCCCGGCCCAACAAGGTCTCATTTATGTAAAATCCGGCCCCCACAACAAATGAGTTTGACACCCCTGCTCTACAAGCTAGCAGTTGCAGATCCCCCCCCTTGGGATGGGGTGGAAATAAAAAAGCATAATCCAGAGAGTGATGCTGCAGGCACATAGTACCAAGACAATTCAACATATGCAGAATGAAAGCAAATGATCTGAATCAAAGGCATAATAACTCCAGTGCTGGGATACTATGGAGTAAAAACAGAATGCAGAAAGGGCCTTAGTCTTCCACATTTAATTGAGTGTTTTGACTTTTGCAACCCTCCATAGCCTCAGCCTTAAAACACATGATCAGCAGCCTCTCATGAGATATCTGTTGCACTGATTCACAGAGGAGAGAAAGAAATCCTTCGCTTGATTGGCTAAGGGAAGGAGGAGGAGGAAAACAGCCGGAGAAAGGCTTCCCTTGATTGGCTGAGGACTCCTCTATATTTTCTTCTGGAAAAGAGAAAAAAATGGCTTCCTGTGGCAACAGACCAGATACAGAGAAAGAGATGTGGAGGGGAAGCAAGACACACAGAGAGAGATAGAAGTTCTGTGCTTAAAACCAAAAAGTCATCAGAGACAGACTGTTGGTCTGAAATGTATCACTAAAGACCTCTGAGGCATAATTCATTGAGGCCCGTCCTGACTATGGCTGCCAGTCACCAGGATGGTGGGAAATTCCTGGAGATTCTGTGGTGGTGTTTGAGGAGGGCATAGGAGTTAGGGCTTCAGACACAGGTTCTTGCTGTGGAAGCTGACTGGGTGATTTTGCTGTTTATAATTTTTTATTGATTTTACCTACAAAGAAAAGAAGCATGAGCATAGATACAGTATAGAGGGGAAAGGGTAGATACAAAATGGGAAAGACGGAAACAAAGAAAAATACAAATATATCAATTACAGTTCTACCTCCAGATAAAATACCCAATACTATTTATTTATTTATTTCTCAGATTTATATCCCGCCCTCCCCGCCAAAGCAGGCTCAGGGCGGCTAACACCAGTCAAACTAAAACAATAAAACAATAAATAAACAATTAAAATTTTAACAATTAATTAATACCAATTAAATAATTTAAAAACAGTTTAAAACGATTTAAAACAATTTTGGTGCCAGTGTTGATTTCATTGAGTTCAGAGATGTTGGGCATCTACTTTTTTACCCGCAGGTATAAAATTCTCCCCATATATTTTACCATCTTTATCTTTCATTATATTTTTTTTACTAAACTATTACTTAAAATATAAGTATAAACAATTCTTCTTCAGCACATAAAAGTATGAAAAATCAGAGCAGTCTCAACAGAAAGCTGGCTGGCTAAACTAAACCATATTGGAAGCACAGACTAACTTGTTAATTTAGCAATATCAACGTTAGAGTAAACATATAAAATATCATAAAGGCACAAACAGACTTGTTAATTTAATAATATCATCCTAAGATAAACATATGGAGCCCATACCCTTATCCTTAACAGGCTAAGAATCATATGATAATTTATCTGTCTCAGTATAAACAATTTCTCCAAACAAACATACTAAGAGTAGATCTGCCAGATAAAAAAATAAATGTCTGCCCTCTTAACCATTGATCCAAATTAACTGTATATTTATCTAACATTTTAACAAAACCTTTCCATCCTTACGATCTCCCTTGACCTTTTAAGATCACATATCAGTTCTTATTAATAATTTCATATTTAATTACCCACAGAGGAAACCACCACTCAGGAACCCTTCTTTAACTACTTAACTCAACCATATTAAAAATACAAATTCACTTATTAGTTTGACAATATCATCATTACAGTAAACATAAGAAACAAATATCTTTATCTATTAAATGCAAACCAAATTGAAAGGTAATTATGTTATCTACCTACTTAAGTATATAGCCCAGAAATCCCACCTAGCCTTTTAAAATCATATATAAGTTCTTATGAGTTCCATATCCAACTACCCGCAAAGTTGCAAATTAATTACATTATCTGTCATCCTAAAATTTAAAAAACAACTTAATATAACCCAGACATCACACTTTGCCTTTTAAAATCGCATGTCAGTTCTTATTGAGAGTTCCATATCCAACTATCTACAAAGAGAGAGTTCAAAGATCCTTCTTCCTGAAAAATTTCCGCATCTTGATTTGTTGATTGAGATGCACCTTCTCTCTTCTCAATGCGGCCACCCCTCTCAGTAACGAGGAGAAAAATTCTATGCCATTTGTTCCTCTCAGCAGAACGTCACTCAATCTCAGTTTCTGGTCTTGTTTTGTAACTGCGCCATAAAGATCCATTTTGGTTTTCTTTTGTTCATTTCGCAGCAGATCACTTTCCCATTCTAATTCCACAGACGTCACCAGAATCTCTTTAGCACTCTGCTCATGTAGATTTGAGATTTCACTTTCAGCATAAAAGCTCCCATTTGTTTTCTAATCAACTGCGTTAATGAACCAAGATCCTGTTTCAGAGAAGTAATACTCCATAGTATATCTTTTTTGTAAAACATTTTGCTTGGCAGTGCCATTTTTCTCTGTCAGCAAACTCAATCTCTTAATCCAAGTTGAAAAGTAGCTTAAAGATCCAGTTAGTCTGTCATTCCAAATCTCCTCCAGCTGTGATTTTAAATGTTATCATTTCAGTTGCAGTCGGACGACAGGGACAAATTTCTCTAAAATATATCTCGTTTATGTTCAGACCATATTGCAGCCAAATAATAGTCTCTTTAACATATATCCAATTATAATCCGGGTCGATTTAAGTATTTGTATTCAGTCCAATTCAAATTGTTACCGATACTGAAGACTGCTCTTTAACTTTTCGAGGCCTCATTCATAGGAAAAGTAGGCGTATAGTCGACCTCTTTCCCTTACTTTGAGCTGCCCGCTTGTTGTTATGTAAAATGACCCATTAACCAGTGGTATTGAAAGCACACTTACTTGCCTAGTAGAATTGCCATGCTTGGGGTAGAGAAGTGATACATCAAAAGCTTATTGAAAGGAGTGAAAGAAAGCAGTCGGGCGATCACCTTTTTCTGCTGCAGTCAGCTATCATGGTGATGGAGTCTTGGGACATGCAAGAAGGACAGGAGCAGCTGCCACTGTGCCCCTAACTTCCTGCAAAAGTCCCATGCTGAAGGAAAACCCCTCCAGGGTCTTCCTATGGGGATGCCACGTCTGTGGCATCCCTCCAGCCTCCTGATTCAAAGGTGCTGCAGGAGGACAATCTGTGGACACCCCTGAGCTCAAGGCAAAGTAACCCAGAAGCTTCCTGACTGGGTGATTTTGGACCAGTCACTGACTTCTAGTTTAACCTGCCTCACAGGGTTGTTTTTCAGATCAAAGTGGAGAGAGAATGGTTTAGGCTGCTTTGGTACCCCCCACTGTGGAGAAAGACTATCCTTTTCCTATGTAGAGGCTGTGGGGAGGGGAGGTGAAGTCATAGGGGCATAAAAAGTTGGGATATAGGGTTGCCAACTCCAGGTTAGGAAATTCCTGAAGATTTAAGGGATGGGGCCTGGAGAGGATGGGGTTTGAGGAGGGGTGGGACCTCAGACAGGTACAATGCCATTTCCTGCAGGGGAACCACTGTTGCCAATCGCCAGGTGAGGGTTGGAGATTATTCAGAATTACAGCTGCTCTCCAGATGGCAGAGATCAGCTCCCCTTGAGGTGTGGGAAGAGTGAATGCCTTCACTTAGGTGGGTGGGAAGACAGCAAAGGTGGGGGGGGGCATTCACCCAGAACCTGTTTCTAGAGCTCATTGTATTTTTCTCCACAATGGGCCTTATTCCTAGTATGATATAATTTTCACTGTCTGGCTTGAATTCTTCCTTTCTTTCTCTCATTCCTAGGTCAGAGGGAGGGAGGGAAGGAAGGAAGGGTCTTGATTTATCAGTTTCCAACCATGCAACCCTTATATCATATTCTATGTGCTAGGAATTTGCAAATTGTGGATTAAAATAGTGACCTGAACCAGGATACAGTTTGCATCCTTTTACTTTTCTCTCCTCTGACTTTGAAAGCTATTACTTTCTTATCTCTAGAAAGCTAATATCAGGGTCCTGTGAGATAACCAGGCTCTGTTAGTCCATAACCAAATAAGGAGGTAAAATTGCATGCGATTTTAAATTAGGGTTGCCAACATCAGGTTAGGAACCGGCAATTTGGGAATGGAGCCTGGGGAGGGACCTCATCAGATTATTATGCCATAGAGTCCACTACCCACAACAACCATTTTTTCCAGGGAAACTGATCTCTGTAGCTTGCATATCTGTTGTAATTTTGGGAGATCTCCACACCCCAACTGAAGGCTGGCAGCCCTATTTTAATTGATTCTGCCTGCCTTCCCACTCCCACATCTCAAAAGTATTTCTCTTTTTAACATTTTGGTATTCTATGGGTGGGGTGGAGTGGACAGTTTTCATTTGCTTAAGATGTCAGCTTAATGAATTGCCCCCCCCCCCCCAAATTCATGTTTGGCACTCAAATTAGTATTTCGGAATGATAGATCCAGGTGGGCAGCTGTGTTGGTCTGAAGCAATAGAACAAAGTAGGAGCCCAGTAGCACCTTTAAGACCAACAAAGTTTTATTCGGAACGCAAACTTTCATATGCATGCAGACTTCTTCAGACGAGGAATGAGGTATAATGAGCAGAGGTATATATAGCTGGTGGACAGTGGTTTAGAATGCAAAATGGTACAAAGTTGAAATCCAATAGCAAAACAATGTACTTAACAAATTGAAAGAACATTTGGTCTGGATAGCATTTGAAGAAGAAGAAGATATTGGATTTATATCCCGCCCTCCACTCTGAAGAGTCTCAGAGCGGCTCACAATCTCCTTTCCCTTCCTCCCCCACAACAGACACCCTGTGAGGTGGGTGGGGCTGGAGAGGGCTCTCACAGCAGCTGCCCTTTCAAGGACAACCTCTGCCAGAGCTATGGCTGACCCAAGGCCAGGCTAGCAGGTACAAGTGGAGGAGTGGGGAATCAAACCCGGTTCTCCCAGATAAGAGTCCGCCCTTTCAAGGACAACCTCTACCAGAGCTATGGCTGACCCAAGGCCATGCTAGCAGGTGCAAGTGGAGGAGTGGGGAATCAAACCCGGTTCTCCCAGATAAGAGTCCGCACACTTAACCACTACACCAAACTTGCGTGGGAAACCAATAAATGGTATTAAAAGCTGTCTGTTTATTGCCCTGTTGCTAGCAAGTAGGGTTAAACTAAGGACATGTTTTTTTTTTCTTAAAGATGTTCTTGTCTACCGAATGTACTTTTTAAAATGTAACATGCATTATAAACATCATTCTAAGTTTGTCATAAGAAAAAAAAAAGAATACATTAAAATATAGTGAAAATGGGTTTAGCATATATAACGAGATAAACAGCCAGTATACCTTATATGAGTATGTCAATACAAAAAAAAAAAAACACAACAACCAACAACACATTATTCTGATACACTATTTTAAAAGAGAAATACATTGGAATATTGTGGTTTTACAGCTATACTTGGTGAGAATAGGTTTAGCATATATAATGAGTTAAAAAACGAATAACCCTGTTCAGTCCTGGGGAGGTGTTTGTTCCAAGTTTCATGGTAATTCAGCAATTTCCCTCTCCATTCTGTTCTTGAAGCTTCTTTGTAGCAAAACAGTTGCTTTGAGGTCACTCATTGAATGTTCTGGGAGGTTAAAGTGTTCCCCCACAGGTTTCTCATTTTTGCAATTCTTGATGTCAGATTTGTGTCCATTTATCCTTTGGCATCGTTTGAAGTAGAGTTTGTCCTGTTTGCCCTGTGAAGAGAACTGAAGGGCACTGTTGGCATTTAATGGCATGTATAATGTTGGAAGATGAACAAGTGAATGAGCCTCAGACGGTGTAGTTAATGCTGTTAGGATCAGTGATTGTGTTCTCTGGGTGTATGTGGCAGCAAAGTTGGCACAAAATGAGTTTACGGTTTGTCACTTGCGTTAATTTGAACCATATGTTTCAGGTCAACCTCAGAGGTAATGTTGTAGTACGCTCTCTGTCATCAGTGGGGCATGCTTCCAAAAGGCATGGGCCTTCCGCATCAGTCTTGGACCTTACGCTTATAATGTGTGACTTTTGAAGGGGGAAACTCATTGGGTGCATCATGTCAACTTATGCTTGTCGTTTGTGGCTTGAGTAGATAGGGTTCAATACATAAAATGAAAACTACTAATAAATCAATTAGTGATTAAGGAAACAGTACTTGTTTTTATTTTATTTAGTAGGCTTATATTCCGCCTTTTCCGGTAAATGGGCTCAAAAAGCTACTTAAGCCAGGCAGAAACCAAGTATGCGGTGTAGGGTTTCTGGACATGGCCATTGTGCATCAGGCCTGATTTGGCTGAAGTGCCTTCTCTTTGCCTTATACGGGGTGTGTGTGTGTGCGAGGACTATCCTATCCCATCCTTTCTGAGCTGGGAGCCAAACCTGTTGAAGGCTATAGCCAGGCCTAGGAAATATCCAATAGCCTCCCTCTACTCAGAAGCTCTACAAGGGTGCAGCCAAGCCTGTGAGAAACCAGTAGTGGCCTCGGAGCAATTTCTGCTCTGCCACTTCCTTTTCCTGCTCCAAGGGCAGAGCTGCCACACAGCCGATTGTCAGATGGCTGGATGTTAAAGACCAAGCTGTCGTTGGTCAGCCAGCTGACATGTGGATCCTTAAAGGGTGCACCTGTGACCCCACTGAACCTGGTGGACATTGGGTATGGTGATGTTGGTTACCAAGAAAATGAGGGATCTCATTTATATCCTGCCCTCCCCGCCGAAGCAGGCTCAGGGCGGCTAACAACAAAGTGCAATATACATAGTACAAAAACAACATTTTAAACCATAATTAATTAAAAACTATTAAAATTCTAAAACAGTAAAATTAAATTGTGCTGTTATCTAGAGGGCGAACTTAGTTAGCAGTTCTAGTCTGTGAAGGCCATTCGAAACAAAATAGTCTTGCAGGCCCTGCGGAATTGCTCAAGGTCCCGCAGGGCTCGCATTTCTTCTGGAAGCTGGTTCCATAACTGTGGAGCCATAACGGAGAAAGCCCGGTTACGGGTGCTTTGAAGTTTTATCTCTTTTGGCCCGGGGATAGTCAGCAGGTTCTTCCCTGCTGACCTCAGTGCTCTCTGGGGTTCATGTGGGGAGAGACGGTCCCTAAGGTAGGCAGGTCCTCGGCCATATAGGGCTTTAAAGGTAATGACCAGCACTTTGTAACGAATCCGGTAAGTAACTGGCAGCCAGTGCAGTTCACGCAGTCCCGGCCGTATGTGCTCCCACTTTGGTCCCTGCTGCCCCCTGACATGCAGATAGATATTCCTCCGAATTTTATTCTGCATAGGGTTCTCCCTCCCACAAGTCCACATCAATGCCTCACCTTACCAAGAGAACTGACTCACTCTGTGTAATCTGTCTTGAGTCTAAGTGAGAAAGGTTGACTGCAATAAATAAATAAAATTCTGGTGCATGGAGAACTGAGCCACCCAGAAGGAGCTAATGAGTGGCTTCATGTCAAAGCTCAAACACATGGGAATGGCAATTGATCTATTTTCATCTGATGAATCTTATAATTTTAGATTTATTAAACAGAGACTCTTAGATCTCGAAACTCATAAATTGTGTCCTGTCCAATTTTATACTTTCTCTCCTGCCTCACTTGGACTAGATCAGACGGCCAGGAAAATGGTCAAATGTTTACTTGAACTAGATAACCCACAACATCAGAGAGCTTTTATGCTGGCTAGGATGAATGCATTTCCCTCCAATGTTCTCTCTGGGAGATTTCTTCAAGTCCCCTATAGCGAGAGACATTGTCTATGTGGGTCAAGCTTGCCTGTTTCCATCCAGTATATTTTATTGAACTGCCAACTGTATACTAATCTCCAGAAGGTTCTGTTAGATTTCCTTACCATCCTAAGAACGTAAGAGAAGCCATGTTGGATCAGGCTAATGGCCCATCCAGTCCAACACTCTGTGTCACACAGTGGCCAAAAAAACCTCCAAAACCAAGTGCCATCAGGAGGTTTACAAGTGGGACTAGAAGCCCTTCCACTTTGCCCCTCCCCAAGCACCAAGAATACAGAGCATCACTGCCCCAGACAATTCCAACAATATGCTACTTATGGATCTCTGCTCCATATATTTATCCAATCCCCTCTTGAAGCTGTCTATGCTTGTAGCCGCTGCCACCTCCTGTGACAGTGAATTCCACGTGTTAATCACCCTTTGGGTGAAGAAGTACTTCCTTTTATCCGTTCTAACCTGACTGCTCAGCAATTTCATTGAATGCCCACGAGTTCTTGTATTGTGAAAAAGGGAGAAAAGTACTTCCTTTTCTACTTTCTCCATCCCATGCATAGTCCTATAATCAAGAAAATAGGATTGATTGCCATTTCCTACTAAATGACAACATAACCGATATAACAAGAGCTGTTGCCAGATCCTTGGCTGTAATTGTCAAAAATTATTCTAAGCAGGTTTTATTGTGATTTTTATTCACAATTAAGATATATTGGATTGTTGTTTGGTTGATAAGTCTCTGTATATCTCTTTTGGTTATGCCAATAAAGGTGTGCTATTGATTGAGTGGTGTAGAGTTTGGTGTAGAGAGTGTGGTATAGAGACCTAGTTTGGTGTAGTGGTTTAAGTGCACTAACTATTATCTGGGAGAATCATGTTTGATTCCCCACTCCTCCACTTGCAGCTGTTGGAATGGCCTTGAGTCAGCCATAGTTCTCACAACAGTTGTCCTTGAAAGGGCAGCTGCTGTGAGAGCTCTCTCAGCCCCACCTACTGCACAAGGTGTCTGTTGTGGGGGGAGAAGATGAAGGAGATTGTAAACCCCTCTGAGACTCTGATTCAGAGAGAAGGGTGGGATGTAAATCTATGGTCTTTTTTCTTCTTCTTACCAGGTCCCTTGTTTCAATTAATAGCAGCATCAAGATTTCTTCCGCAGCAAAAGCTGTGGCCTGAATTGAAGCTAGCTGAATTGAAGTTAGCATGTGTATATTTTTTTTATCCCACTCACCTGATTGTGGCAAAGAACTTGGGTTATTGCACATGTCTATGTAATTGCATATGTACTATTTGCGTATTATAGTAAACTCTTAAAGTCTGTATATCAGGACTTGGTGAGATCTCAAACCGGTCTGTTGGAAGGTTTAACTCGTGTTATGAATGTTGTTATACAATTAGGGTTTAACTGACCTTAAAAAGCAGGGGTGTTTATTCAACAACCAAAACTCATTAGCTCCTTCTGGGTAGCCCAGTTCTCAATGCGCCATTTTATGTACTTACTTACTTATAGTCCACCTTTCTCACTTAGACTCAAGACATTACACAGAGAGTGAGTCAATTCAGTAAACAGATGGGACATTCAATAAACAATGCAATTGGATAAGGGTTATATTATAACACATTAAACGATGCAAAATTTGCAAGATCCTAGTTTCAGCAAACTATACACAGTAGTATAGATCACAGTCCCTAATAATTTTTTTCCAAGTAACTTTGTGAATCATTTAGTATAGTGCAACTGTATTGCCTGCTTGAAAAGGGGCAGGGGTGGGAGAAATCACTTCACATGAAGAGAAAAACATTCTGCATTCACCTCTGGAGACTGCCACTATTTTCAGAAAGAGTGTCTGCACAGTAATATTATTTAATTGCTGTGCCTTTTGCTGCTCTCCAGAGAGTATCCATAGGATCCCTTTTGGGAGCATTGTCAAAACAGAAGGTTGCAAAGTCCCCACCCTTTTCTCCCTTGAGATTCTCCATTGTAGCTTTATTTTTAGACTGAGCAGTTACTATCTAAATTGACTGCAGCTGTCGGCTATCAAAAGAATCTTCTATTTCTTTGTTTGGCACCTACAGCTCCCAATTATGTTGCATCAATCATATATTTTCTTACCGCAAAATCCCATATTATAAGCCCTGCTTAAAACAGAAGACAAAACGGGTGGTCATGTTGTGGCACATTGTTTTGTAAGAGTTACAGATGTCTTTAGCAGCTGAACAACATTTATATGATACAGTTGTCAGTTTTAGACTAATTCATAGCCTTCCGGGGTGTTTCAAAAATGGGCAAAATTAGCCTGAGTGTGTGAGAGCCGTATTCAACAGAAGCGTATCAAGAGTTCGTGTAAAAAAAAATGGAATAAAAGCGAAATTTTCACTCAGGATCTGATACTTTGCAGGTCTCAAGGTATTTGATAGGCTTCATATGATTTGATCGTCCGCAGTATCTATCTATTGATGTTTCATCCTGTTGATCTGAGGATTGGAATGCAACACTTTCCTGCTTAGGTGGCATTCAAGATCAGATTTTTGCCCGCAAAACAGAAAAAAGAACAAAGGTTAAGTTCCGTGTCACTTCTAAGTCCAACAACCTCTGAGTCCCCTCACCCTTATTAATGAGAGAATGTATGTCAAATATATATTCCTGTATGGAGGGCCAAGCAAGCCCTATCCTGTAACAGGAGGGAAGTTTTTGCTTTTATTTGGCTTTTATTTCTGCTGGCAAGACACAGGTGACTTCAAATCATATTTTCTATTTCTGCGCTAAGATTCCGAACACCCATGATGGTTTTCACGGATCCTTATTCAGCTAAAACAATATCTCCACTGTATTAGTTCTCCTTAAAGCATGACTCCAGCTTGCTGTGTAGAATCTCTAATAAGGAAGATCCCAATGAAGGAAACTTTGCTAAATTAAGAGCTGAAAGCATGGACGGAAAAGTGCAACTTCAAAACAGTACATCATGGCATATGGTACAGAATGCCCTGCCTCGTTCCACAAATATTGCCTAAAAACCTACTTGTCTTGTGCCATCCTAAGGAAGGAAGATTGAACCCCATATGATCTGAATGCTTCTTCTCCACAGTTGTTGAAAATAATATGGCCATTTTTTTTTTTTTGTAATTGCAGACTCACTTCCCACAAAGCCCCAGGGGCCCAATTTTATGGCTAGTGGCTATGCTTGGAAACAAGTACACCTGAGGGTGATTTTCTGCCTGGTTGGTGTGCTCTGTTGCAGAAATCCGTTGCTAATTACTATGCTTTTCTCTTCTGCCTTCTTTGTGACTGAGCCACAATATATGCAGTCGCCGACTGGAAAGGACAGTAAGAAAGGAAATCTTGTTATTATATTATTAATCTGCTTTGGGGTGGCCTACTGTTAGAGCCTACTGGTCTATTCTTTCAGCCGCTGAATTTTCTGGATAAGGGGCAATGGAAGGACCTTTCTACTCTGGTTTTCTACACCGCCCCAGAGGTTCTAGACAGGCTTGGAAATAGGGTTGCCAATCCCCAGGTGGGGGCAGGGGATCCCCCAGTTTGGAGACCCTCCCCCCGCTTCAGGGTCATCAGAAAGCGGGGGGAGGGGAGGGAAATGTCTGCTGGGAACTCTATTATTCCCTATGGAGATTTATTCCCATAGAAAATCATGGAGAATTGATCTGCGGGTATCTGGAGCTCTGTGGGGGCTGTTTTTTGGGGTAGAGGCACAAAATTTTCAGTATAGCATCTAGTGCCTCTCCCCAAAATACCCCCCAAGTTTCAAAAAGATTGGACCAGGGGGTCCAATTTTATGAGCCCCCAAAAGAAGGTGTCCCTATCCTTCATTCTTTCCTATGGAAGGAAGGAATTGAAAAGGTGTGCCGTCCCTTTAAATGTGATGGCCAGAACTCCCTTTGGAGTTCAATTATGCTCGTCACAGCCTTGATCTTGGCTCCACCCCAATGTCTCCTGGCTCCACCCCCAAAGTCTCCTGGATCCGCCCCCAAAGTCCCCAGATATTTCTTGAATTAGACTTGGCAACCCTACTTGGAAAGGATAGAAAGACTGGATGTTTAAGACTTTGGGTGGTACTCATTAGCATGTCAGATCCATCTTTCATTTTTTTTTTCTGGATGACACATCTGCTTGACACTTTTCAATATGTCCTCAGGCTTGGTTATGTGATAGAGACTGTACTGGTGACCCTGACAATATCTGTTTAGACACAGACAAAGATGCTCTTTCTTATTGCAGTTAAACCGTTTTCGCACACAGCTCACCTCGCAGTCACAATCCTGTTCCCTCCACAGCATCCGGTCGGATTTCCCACCATCTGCACTGAAGTTACAGGAAGTGCCGCAGCTTTTGTGTCACAAACGTAAACCGCTAAAACCCAGTTGACGTTTGCTACGCAAAAGCCGCGGCACTTCCTGTAACTCCGGCGCAGATGGTGGGAAATCCAACAGACGCTGCGGAGGGAACACGATTGTGACTGCGAGGAAAGTTGTGTGCGAAAACGGTCTTATAAAGTCTGCTATTTCTTCACATGTGAATAAGCTCTAACTACAGTTAAATGGAAAGCAAAATAATAAAAGAGAAGGAGGAGGAGATGCTACCCCACCCTTCATTACCCAAAAGAGTTTCAGTTTACAATCTCCTTTCTTGTCCACTCCCCACAACAGACACCCTGTGAGGTAGGTGGGGCTGAGAGAGCTCTGACAGAAACTGCTCTAGCGCAGAACAGCTCTGAGAGAGTTCTGACTGACTCAAGGTCACTCCAGCAGTTGCATGTGAAGAAGTGGGGAATCAAACCCAGTTCTCCCAGATATGAGTCTGCACACTTAACCACTACACCAAACCGGCTCTCATTTTAAAAGGTGTTATTTTACTGATCTTGAAATTCCCTTTCTCCTTAATCCAGCAAAAATTCTGCAGTTGATTTATCAACATCCATCAACATTAACTCATGAAAATAACAGATGGCGATAAAAGTGCACTTGTAACCCCTTAACATAGGTGTAAAACTTTGAAATCTGTTTGAGAAACTGGAAGACAAGAGAAAAAAAAGAATATACAGTCCTTTTACAGATTTATTATTAATCTACTGTGCACAGATCCTTTTTCACGTTCCTGAAGTTTAATATTTAACTCAAATGTTGTAAGAAGTCTTCAGACTTTAAGAACTAATATATCAAAAGTCAAGGTGTGCAAAGTGAGACTGGTGTCACCAAATTTGATAAAATCCTTCGGAAACTTGATAATACTTGGCCTCCAATGGTACAACCTCCAGCTGGGATGTACAGTGATTAAATAAGGGCAACAGGTCAGCAGGTTTGTGAATGATTAATAAGAAAGGGCTGCATATGATTAATGATTCCCAGATCCCCAGGGTGCAATAGCTAATGAACCAGCTGACATCTCTGTGCCGTTGCTCTATCTTATAGGGCACCACGCTGCCGGAGGTGCCAGATTTGAATTAATATGTAAAATTTAGCCCCCTAAAAACTTGTGGTTATTAAACATCCAGTAAATGGTTATTGCAAAAGGAAAGGTCATTAGTTTTTGAGTCCTACTGATAATTGGATTATCTTCATCTTGGGTGGCATCTTCATTTCCAAATTTTGGCAGCCAGCTATTGCAAATACCCAGGAATTATCCTATACAGCACCCTTCTTCAGGTGATTTCAATAGGCCTTTACATTCCCTATATTTTTCATGCATTGCTATACTGTTTTTGGGGGGGTTTTTTACATTACCAGAAGATCAAGATCACACTTTCTCCCATTATATCTGAACTTACTATATAGCTAAAATGTCCTTACAGCATTCCACAAGAGTGCCTTAAAGCTAGAAAGAGCACTGTACTATTTCATAACTGGGGGGAGGAACAACAACTAAGGTTGCTATAGAATATTTATTTTGAAAAATAGCAGCATTTTCAAACTTTTCTTTTTCCAACTCTTTTAAGGAAACGTAGGTCTGTCTTTCTTTCTTTCTTTCTTTCTTTCTTTCTTTCTTTCTTTCTTTCTTTCTTTCTTTCTTTCTTTCTTTCTTTCTTTCTTTCTTTCTTCCTTCCTTCCTTCCTTCCTTCCTTCCTTCCTTCCTTCCTTTCTTTCTTTCTTTCTTTCTTTCTTTCTTTCTTTCTTTCTTCCTTCCTTCCTTCATAAGAACATAAGAACATAAGAGAAGCCATGTTAGATCAGGCCAATGGCCCATCCAGTCCAACATTCTGTGTCACACAGCGGCCAAATATATATATATATATATATATATATATATATATATATATATATATATATATATATATATATATATATATATATATATATATGTATACACACACACACACACTGTGGCTAATAGCCACTGATGGACCTCTGCTCCATATTTTTATCTAACCCCTTCTTGAAGGTGGCTATGCTTGTGGACGCCACCACCTCCTGTGGCAGTGAATTCCACATGTTAATCACCCTTTGGGTGAAGAAGTACTTCCTTTTATCCGTTTTAACCTGTCTGCTCAGCAATTTCATCGAATGCCCACGAGTTCTTGTATTGTGAGAAAGGGAGAAAAGTACTTCTTTCTCTACTTTCTCCATCCCATGCATTATCTTGTAAACTTCTATCATGTCACCCCTCAGTCGACGTTTCTCCAAGCTAAAGAGCCCTAAGCGTTTCAACCTTTCTTCATAGGGAAGGTGTTCCAGCCCTTTAATCATTTTAGTTGCCCTTTTCTGAACTTTCTCCAATGCTATAATATCCTTTTTGAGGTGCGGCGACCAGAACTGCACACAGTACTCCAAATGAGACCGCACCATCGATTTATACAGAGGCATTATGATACTGGCTGATTTGTTTTCAATTCCCTTCCTAATAATTCCCAGCATGGCGTTGGCCTTTTTTATTGCAAACGCACACTGTCTTGACATTTTCAGTGAATTATCTACCATGACCCCAAGATCTCTCTCTTGGTCTGTCTCTGCCAGTTCACACCCCATCAACTTGTATTTGTAGCTGGGATTCTTGGCCCCAATGTGCATTACTTTGCACTTGGCCACATTGAACCGCATCTGCCACGTTGACGCCCACTCACCCAGCCTCAACAGATCCCTTTAGAGTTCCTCACAATCCTCTCTGGTTCTCACCACCCTGAACAATTTAGTGTCATCCGCAAATTTGGCCACTTCACTGCTCACTCCCAACTCTAAATCATTTATGAACAAGTTAAAGAGGATGGGACCCAGTACCGAGCCCTGCGGCACCCCACTGCTTACCGTCCTCCACTGCGAAGACTGCCCATTTATACTCACTCTCTGCTTCCTATTACTCAGCCAGTTTTTGATCCACAAGAGGACCTGTCCTTTTACTCCATGACTCTCAAGCTTTCTAAGGAGCCTTTGATGAGGAACTTTATCAAAAGCTTTCTGGAAGTCAAGGTAAACAACATCTATCGGGTCTCCTTTGTCCACATGTTTGTTCACCCCCTCAAAGAAATGTAACAGGTTAGTGAGGCAAGATCTTCCCTTGCAGAACCCATGCTGAGTCTTCCTCAATAACCCGTGTTCATCAATGTGCCTACTCATTCTGTCCTTGATAATGGTTTCTACCAACTTTCCCGGTATTGAAGTCAGACTGACTGGCCTGTAATTTCCCGGATCTCCTCTGGAACCCTTTTTAAAGATGGGGGTGACATTTGCTACCTTCCAGTCCTCAGGAACGGAGGCAGATTTCAATGAAAGATTACAGATTTTTGTTAGAAGATCCACAAGTTCAACTTTGAGTTCTTTCAGAACTCTCGGATGTATGCCATCCGGACCCGGTGACTTATTAGTTTTTAATTTGTCTATCAGTTGTAGGACCTCCTCTTTTGTCACCTCAATCTGACTCAGGTCTTTCAACACCCCTTCCAATATTAGTGGTTCTGGGGCGGGCAAACACTTCTCATCTTCCACGGTGAAGACGGAGGCAAAAAATGCGTTCAGCTTCTCAGCCATTTCCCCATCCTCCTTCAGTAATCCTTTTACCCCATGGTCATCCTTCCTTCCTTCCTTCCTTCCTTCCTTCCTTCCTTCCTTCCTTCCTTCCTTCCTTCCTTCCTTCCTTCCTTCCTTCCTTCCTTCCTTCCTTCCTTCCTTTCTTTCTTTCTCTCTCTCTCTCTCCCTCCCTCCCTCCCTCCCTCCCTCCCTCCCTCCCTCCCTTCCTTCCTTCCTTCCTTCCTTCCTTCCTTCCTTCCTTCCTTCCTTCCTTCCTTCCTTCCTTCCTTTCTCTCTCTCTCTCTCTCTCTCTCTCTCTCTCTCTCTCTCTCTCTCTCTCTCCCTCCCTCCCTCCCTCCCTCCCTTCCTTCCTTCCTTCCTTCCTTCCTTCCTTCCTTCCTTCCTTCCTTCCTTCCTTGGTCCTAACGGTTACACAGGAACATCCTTGTAAATCAGCAATTAAGTGTTGTGGTATCAGAAGAACAATGAGTGTAAAATCTGTTTTCATTTCAGGGGACAGCAGAAGCCACGGAAACATCTTGGGTACATAAGGAGACATGAAGTTTAGCAAGCTGTGACTCGTTGAGGGCATGTTCAGATGGACTCGAAGACATTTCGTTTACACATTTCACATTCCTATTGTTGAGCTGAAAACTTGGGCCCCTTCACCTGGCAGCTCTCCTGAAGCACTCCTCTCACAGGGAGGGGGATGATGCTGGACAGCTCTTGCTCCTGCAGTCCTGGTGGGCTTTGATGGGGGAGGCAGGGTTGTGGGGGTGACTCCCAGGCACAAGCAAGGGGAATGGAGAATTAGTTTTAGGAAACAGGACTTTTCTTACCTGTCAGCTCAACTTTTGGGTCTTGCCTCCAGAGATGGGGGTGTGTTTTTTGGATTCTGAAATTTGAGAGGTCAGCCACAGAGCATGGGCTTTGCTCTCCCCTTTGGGATTTGGCACAAAGCGCTCACCAAGTAGTGCTGAGTGCCCTCTTTGTGCTTTTCCAGCCATCAATAGTGCCGCATTGCTCACTCAAAGTCTACACAGCAGGGAGCTCTGAGATAGCATCCTGTGTCATACGGTCTACTTTATAAATTGTGCAGCATCCTTTCCAGGGATTTTGTAGGGCTGAGAAGGCTGTGATTGGACGCTGGGGAGGGGGCTTTGCTGCTGCAGGGGAGATGATTGGTCGCACCCCTAGTCAGCATTCTGAGCTACTTTGGGCCTTATGGGTGGCCACAGCAATGGGGAGTCACCTGTTTTTTGAGTATAATTGGTGTCTATGAGCCATGCCATTTTTTTTTTTTTTGGTTGCCATAACTCTTCTTCCTCTGTTAGTGGGCTGAAAGGACTTAGGGAGCTAACTAACTCTATCCAAGCCCCCCAAACAACCCACAACCATGCCAGAACAAGGGCCTATACCTTAGCTTTAGGGGTGTATGTTCAGTTAAATCCAAGCTGAAAAAAATGACCAGAAAATACTTTATTGGTATTTTTTTGGGGTATTGATTAAGCTGGATTTAGATTTCAGATATTGTTTATCTATCCAAAATGACCACTGGGTAGATCAACAAAGGGCATTTAAAGGGACTACTGTCCCCTTAAATGCCTTCTCCAAGTTGCATGACTCCATGACTTGGAAAACTATGAAGGCATTTAAAGGAACTGCAAGCCTTTAAATGCCTTTGGAGTTTTCCAAGCAGCAGAGACACGTGACTTGAAGAAGGCATTTAAAGGTGGTCCTTTTACATTCCTTTTCCCTCCATTGATTTCAATGGATTCACCGTATTTGGGCCCCCCCGTAGAATTGGACTCGCTGATCCAACTTGGGAGGGTGGGGTTTGAGGAGAGGCAGTAGCAGGTATGCTGCAAATATGGTGTCTCTAATTCAAAAACAGCCCCACAGATGAGTTTTCAATTATACCCTGTTGGTACCAAAGTCTCCATAGGGTATACTGAAGCCAAAAAAAATTGTTTCCCAGATATCTCACAGATCTGAATATCTTACTGGTATTTGTATTCAGGAATATCCAGAAATACTGATATTTACTAGGTTCAATATACCCAAACCCAAAACCTGGGGGGTGGGGTTGCTCACCCCTAGTCAACTGTGATGAAAAGGTGCCAACATACAGACCAGTTGGCTCCCTGAGCACATTTAACTCCTTCCTTAGGATTATACTGTATATAATTTTTTGTAAAGCATTTTGGATTTTTTTAAAGGTATGCTGGAAAAAAATCAGTCACAGACTTGTTCATTGAGTCATTAAGTAAATAAGAACCCTAGGTAGAGAAAACGTGATTCATATGTGATGATCTTGGTCAGATGCTAGAAATGTATCCTTATCCTCAGGTCCAATCCTGGCCAGTTAAACTTCCCGCCGCAGATCTTGACTGGCGGAGCGTATTAGCGAGCTACATCCGGGGACCAGTGGGTTTCCCCTGGTCACCTCTGTAGCGTGCGCTGTGTTGTAACATCAAGACTGAAATGCAAGACTTAACACTGACTTTGACCAAGAATATTACTATTGTAAGATTATTAAAGTGCTACGACAAAGTGGTGAGGTAGACCACTGTTATTTTTATTTTACAAATGGGGAAATGTGTGAGTGTGGGGGGAGAGAATGCATTTGCTCAAGACTGGGGTGGGGGGGGGGAGCATCTGTATAGAATTTCAGCTCAGAAGTTCCAGCTTCAAATTCAGCTGTCATTGTTCTTTAAGTTTGTTCTATACTTATACTAAACGATTGCAGTGAGAAGTTTACAGCAGTAACTGATGTTCAAATTTAACATTATAGTAACATAATTCTATCATGAGTAAGTACTGAATGAAAATTAATCTCGGAGTCGATTCCAGAAAGACAAATTAAATAGCCTCCCTTTGTTTTGTATTTTACAGATAGTCAGGGACTAGACCCGGAAGTGTCCAAGGCAAACTCGTTTGGATTCGTTGGATGTATGTCTTCTGTCCAGTACAACCACATAGCTCCTCTGAAAGCTGCCTTGAGACATCCCAGTATAGCACCAGTGACAGTCCTGGGGTCCTTGCTAGAATCCAACTGCAGGTCTTCAGCTGAAGTTGACGTAAACACAGCTACTACAATATACTCTTCATCAGGTATGTTTAGCTAATGTTCCTGAAGGCTTGTGGAATAATATCGCAGTCTGAGTGTTCAGCTTTCTTATTCAAATTTCAAATTAGCCTTTATTGGCATAAAATGTTCTCTTTTTATATAATGAGCTGTGACAACGGAAGATAAGCATCTTAGAAGATCTTTTCTTGTTTTGTTAATGTAATCCACTTGCAGAGAGAAATAAATCAAAACATCTCAACTCAGTAAAACTGGGGAACGTCTCTAGTTCAAATTATCTATGTGGTATTAGTGAGTCAGTGTCAAGAAACTTCATGCAGCCAGGGCTTTTTTTGAGCTGGGACGCACAGGAACGCAGTTCTGGCTGGCTTGGTGTCAGGGGTGTGGCCTAATATATAAATACATTCCTGCTAAGCTTTTTCTACAAAAATGCCCTATGTGAAACAATGGTGACATCAGAGGATGTGGTCTAATATGCAAATGAGTTCCTGCTGGGCTTTTTCTACCAAAAAAGCCCTGCATACAGCATAGGTCAGGGGTGTTGGACTCATTTGTTATGAGGGCCAGTTCTGATATAAATGAGACCTTGGTGGGCCGGGCCATGTGTGTCATAAAATGTAATGCCAGGTAGTGGAGATATAAACTTTATAAAGTACACAGACAAACACAATTAAAGATTTTTTTTAACTTATAATAAAGCAAGCTTAAAACATTAGCATGCTTGCAGTATTTTGTTTAACAGTCTCTGACAATTGATACCTCTTGCTATGAATTATTGCATCAAAAACTGGAGACACTGTCTGTGCTGTAGCAATCTTGAGTATGCTGTTCAGGCGTTGTTCAGGTGTGCATCTGTAAGTTGCAAACCTATTTTTTAATGTATTGACATTCATTACAGAAATCTCATGGCCAGTGCTTTGAGCCTAAAACCCAGAGGAAAACATGAAATGGCTGGGCATTGCTAGTTTTTGTACGTAAGTTGCTTCGTGTGCTGGTCAAGAACATGTGAAAGCACCATGACACAGACCGAGGGCTATGTGTTTGTCTATAAAACTATAGTCTTCCCCAGAAAAATAACTGCAACTTTTATGAGGCAGTGCAAGAACAGAGAGACAACCATGTATCGTGGTCAGTATCAGCCTACTATCTAGGAAGTCTTAAATACAAAATCCCCAATCAATCAAAGGAAATCAAAGGAAAATGTGAAAGAAAAATCAAAGGAAATGCGGTGGGTAAAGATCAAACTGATACAGAATAAGGAAATGTCCACACCTTTGATACAGCTTCATTTCTTTTCAATGATGTCATCATCACACAGCCAAAGCTAGTTGGCAGTGTGATGACAACACTCTTTCTAAAGAAAGACTTACGTTGGAAAAGAATAATGTGACTTCGGTAACCAGTTGGGATTTTAAAGAGGCTTCCTCTGAGATGGCTGCACCCTGAGGAGTGGAGGGCGGGATATAAATCCAATACGTTCATCTTCTTCTTCTTTTTGTGCGCATGCTGATTTTGCTCCATGTTCACCTCTCACCCACTTCAGTTATAAAGAGCAACTGCATCGTTTGCTGACGATGATCCCAGCAGTTCATTCCTTGACTACAATCCTTAAATAGCCCTTTAGGAATCTTAAATGTTTTGCACGTTATAGGAAGGAGAACACATCATGAAGCTAGGAGTACTCTTACTTGTAGGCTGGAGGCCCCAAAACTGCTGCTTTTAAGAAACATCTTTCAAAAGTTCTGTTAATGGGCATTTTATTTGTACTTTAAAATCATGGAACCTTGTATATTTGTGTTTTCCTTCAGTGTGACTTGTCTAAGGACCACTATAATAATAAACAATGGGGAATTTTATTCGTTTAATGAGATGATGAAGAAGAAGATATTGGATTTATATCCTGCCCTCCACTCCGAAGAGTCTCAGAGCGGCTCACAATCTCCTTTCCCTTCCTCCCCCACAACAGACACCCTGTGAGGTAGATGAAGATATTGGATTTATATCCCGCCCTCCACTCTGAAGAGTCTCAGAGCAGCTCACAATCTCCTTTCCCTTCCTCCCCCACAACAGACACCCTGTGAGGTAGATGAAGATATTGGATTTATATCCCGCCCTCCACTCCGAAGAGTCTCAGAGCGGCTCACAATCTCCTTTCCCTTCCTCCCCCACAACAGACACCCTGTGAGGTAGATGAAGATATTGGATTTATATCCCGCCCTCCACTCCGAAGAGTCTCAGAGCGGCTCACAATCTCCTTTCCCTTCCGCCCCCACAACAGACACCCTGTGAGGTAGATGAAGATATTGGATTTATATCCCGCCCTCCACTCCGAAGAGTCTCAGAGCGGCTCACAATCTCCTTTCCCTTCCTCCCCCACAACAGACACCCTGTGAGGTAGATGAAGATATTGGATTTATATCCCGCCCTCCACTCCGAAGAGTCTCAGAGCGGCTCACAATCTCCTTTCCCTTCCTCCCCCACAACAGACACCCTGTGAGGTAGATGAAGATATTGGATTTATATCCCGCCCTCCACTCCGAAGAGTCTCAGAGCGGCTCACAATCTCCTTTCCCTTCCGCCCCCACAACAGACACCCTGTGAGGTAGATGAAGATATTGGATTTATATCCCGCCCTCCACTCTGAAGAGTCTCAGAGCAGCTCACAATCTCCTTTACCTTCCTCCCCCACAACAGACTCCCTGTGAGGTGGGTGGGGCTGGAGAGGGCTCTCACAGCAGCTGCCCTTTCAAGGACAACCTCTGCCAGGGCTATGGCTGACCCAAGGCCATTCCAGCAGGTGCAAGTGGAGGAGTGGGGAATCAAACCCGGTTCTCCCAGATAAGAGTCCACTCACTTAACCACTACACCAAACTGGCTCTCCAATGCATCAGGAAGACTTTTTCTCACTGGACTATTCTTAATTGCCAACAAAGAAAGGATGCCAAATGGATAAAACCTGCCTCAGCTCACCCAAAAGTGAATGAAGGAGATAAGGGTAACCATCCCTAAGGCAATCTTCCATTATCCTGCTCGCCGTATCACGAAATAGGTTCATTCTGATGGATATCTCCTGGCAACAAAATAAGACATCCTGCTTGGTTTTATTCCACCTGGATTTGTACCATATCCCCATTGCACTGCTTTGTACCAGAGACGTTTCAGCAGGAGGGGGGGGAAAGGATACTATTAATTCTCTGCAAAGTGGAAAAAAAAAAGAATTATGTTCCCAATCCATAGGAGAGTTTCAGAGGATAGTTGTGTAGGTTTGCAGTAGAACAGGAAGTTTTGAGTCCAGTAGCAAACTTAGAGACCAACAAGATTTTGGAGGTATGAGCTTTTGAGAACTGAAGTTCATACCTCCAGCATCTAAATTGTGTTATCTACCTATGCCTTATCAAGGAATCACTTCCAGTAATTAGATCAGTAGCATCCGTTAAGTGGGTATAATTCTCTCGCACACATGCTAACAGTGCCATGACACGCAGAGTTACTCCAGTCTATTCTCAATGTTTTCAATGGGTTCATACTGGCCTAACTCTCCATAGGATGGCACTGACAATTTTTCTGCAATACACATATAGGTATATTTCTTTCAGACAGAGACATACCTCTCTCACATACACACATACATCTGTCACTATTTGCCTTTCTTACTGCTTGTATATTAAGACTATTTAGGTTTCCCCCTGCCCCCAGCCAGCAGGCCGGCGGGGGAAGCCCCGCCCCCACAGCCACCATGCAGCTCTAGATCTTGGGCAGGTTTAGAAACCTGCAAACAGGTCCCATTTCAAAATGTGTGTGTGTGTGCCTTTAAAGTTGAGCAGGAAGTACTTCATGGGAAGGGTCAGCAACACAGTCCCTCGGTCTGTTTTGCTTTCGTTTCAGAGCAACTAAGTGTGTGTGTGTGTGTGATAGAGAGAACAGCGTAGCCCCTGTTCTTTTCAGATGTCGTTGTGGAGGAACCAGACCCAGTAAGTATGTGTGTGTGTGAGGATTGCCAATCCCCAGGTTTGGAGGCCCTGCCCCTCCCCCTGCTTTAGGTCATCAGAAAGCGGCAAGGGAGGAGGGAAATGTCTGCTGGGCAATTATTCCCTATGGAGAATGATTCCCATAGGGGATAATGGGAAATTGACCCACGGGTATCGTGGGCTCTGGGGGAGCAATTTTTTTAGGTAGAGGCACTACATTTTCAGTATAGCATCTAGTGCCTCTCCCCAAAATACCCCCCAAGTTTCAAAACGATTGGACCAGGGGGTCCAATTCTATGAGCTCCAAAAGAAGGTGTCCCTATCCTTCATTATTTCCTATGGAAGGAAGGCATTTAAAAAGGTGTGCTGTCCCTTTAAATGTGATGACCAGCACTCCCTTGGAGTTCAATTATGCTTGTCACACCCTTGCCCCTGGCTCCACCCCCGAAGTCTCCTGGCTCCACCCCTGAAGTCTCCTGGCTTTACCCCCAAAGTCCCCAGATATTTCTTGAATTGGACTTGGCAGCCCTAAGACTTCTATTTTTAGTGGGTGTATAAGAATAGCGCATCCCATATTGCAGTTCATGGTTGTGCTGTTTTCCAAATAGATTTCCACATCAGCCAGTTGAAAGCCTTTCAATGACTGCTTTAATACTTAACCATGTAATCACTTTTTATTTGATTGACAGGTGAGACAACAAAAGTAAGCATATCTACCATAATAATTTGAGTCTGCCATCACTTATCTGCAACCTGATAATTTTTTTGCTTCAGCATTTTTCAAGAGATGCAGCCCTGCTGTTTCAACTGGAAAAGTCACCCTCTCCCCAGTGCAAATTGAACCTCTGAGTCTGTATTTGTGTGCTGTTTTGTTTTTTTCACATACATCTGCCTTATGACATCTATGCAGCGCACATTTTTTTTTGTTTTACTTATTTATTTATTTGTGATTTATATCCCGCCCTTCCCACCAAGGTGGCTCAGGGCGGCTTACAACAGGTAGATCAAACACAAATTTAAGTTAGGTATTTAAAATATTGAAGCATTTAAAACAGTCAAAACATTTAAAACATTAAACATTGCGACAGTATGCATAGCAAGAATCTGATAGAGCTACATTTAATTTCCTATGTCAGTTAAGTGTAAGCTAGCCGGAAGAGGATTGTCTTAAAAGTTGGGTTGCCTTTAAAGCCCTATATGGCCGAGGACCAGCCTACCTAAGGGACCGTCTCTCCCCATATGAACCCCAGAGGGCACTGAGGTCAATGGGAAAAAATAAAATGACCATCCCCGGGCCGAGAGAGGTCAAGCTCCAAAACACCAGAGCACGGGCCTTTTCAGCTGCGGCTCCTGCACTGTGGAACCAGCTTCCGGAGGAAGTGCGGGCCCTGCGGAACCTTGACCAGTTCCGCAGGGCCTGCAAGACCGTCCTTTTCAGACAAGCTTACATTGATATCGACTGCTGAGTTGCTAGGGATAAAGGAACCGCCATCTATAATACTATTATGGAACTATTTAAACTGGCAGAACCAGCGCCAGAATATTTTTATTGCTGCCAGACACATTTAACTTAACTTAAATTATGTATTTTAATTCTATTAACGGGTTTTTATGTTTAATTTTTAATTGTTAAATTTAAAGTTTTACCTGTCTATGTAAATGTATGAAATGTTGTTAGCTGCCCAGAGCCGCCTAGGCGGGGAGGGCGGGATACAAATAAAATCTATTATTATTATTATTATTATTATTATTATTATTATTATTATTATTATTATTATTATTATTATTATTATTATTATTATTATTATTATTATTATTATTGTCTTACAGGCCCTGCGGAACTGAGTAAGGTCCCGCAGGGCCCTCACCTCCTCCGGCAGCTGGTTCCACCATGTAGGGGCCATAACAGAGAAGGCCCTGTCCCTAGTAGATTTTAAAAAAAAGTCCAGCAGGAGCTTGGCAGGAGCTCCAGGAGGCTGCCACCACAGTGAAGTCCAGCCAGCAAACCAGGCACCAGAAGGCTGCCACTGAATTGCAGCCCAGCCCCACAAGCCTGGCCAGCAAGCCAAGCCCAGAAGGCTATGCCACAGCACGTCCTAGCACTGCAATAGGCTTCCCAATCCCCAGGTCCCAGCGGGAGATCCCCCGGTTGTACAGGCTTCCCCCCACCCCCAGCCAGCTGGCCAGCAGGGGGAAGCCCCGCCCCCACAGCAACCACCTATCTCTAGAGCTCCGGCAGGTTTAGAAACCTGCAAACGGGTCCTGTTTTAACAAGTGTGTGTGTGTTTTTTTGTTGCTTGTGTGCCTTAAAAGTTGAGCAGGAAGCAGGAAACAGGAAGCACTTCATGGGGCAGCAGCAGCTTCCGTTTGTGTTGCTTTCATTTTCAGAGCAAGCAACTAGACCCAGTAAGTGTGTGTGCCTGTGTGTGAGAGAGGGAGGGTTGCCAATCCCCATGTGGGGGCAGGGGATTCCCCGGGTTGGGGGCCCTCCCCCCTGCTTTCTAAAGGGAGGGAAATGTCTATTGGGCACTCTATCATTCCCTATGGAGAACAATTCCCATAGGGAATAATGGGAAATTGATCCATGGGTGTCTGAGGCTCTAGGAAGGGGGTGTTCTTTGAAGTAGAGGCACCACATTTGCAGCATAGCATCTGATGCCTTTCCTCAAAACAATCTCCGTGTTTCAAAAGGATTGGACCATGGGGGCCAAGTCTATGAGCCCCCAAAGAAGGTGCCGCTATCCTTCATTATTTCTAATGGAGGGAAGGCATTGAAAAGGTGTGCAGTCCCTTTCAATGTGATGGCTAGAACTCCCTTTGGAGTTCAATTGTACTTGTTCCAACCTTGCTCATGGCTCCATCCCCAATGTCTCCTGACCCCACCCCCAAAGTCTCCTGGCTCCACCCCCAAAGTCACCAGATATTTCTTGAATTGGACTTGGCAACCCTACACTGCAAGCCCAACCAGTGAGCTGGGCCCCAGGAAACTGCACCATTGTTTTTCTGGCTCTTCCTTCCTTTTTTGAGCCAGAGCCCTGGCCAAGCCAGCTAGAGCAGCACTCTGGTGTGTTCTGGCTCACAAAAAATCCCTGCATGTATGCATTAAAAAGAAATAGCATCGATCAAATGTACATGGCATATCAATGCTGAAAAAATTCAAGTAAAATGAACCAGATTTACCAGGAAAAACATGGACAACATGGAAAAGTTCACAATAACCATATCCGGAATAATGAACGGCAAACCTAATTTTCACATGATCTTTTGAGAGTGGGATATTGAATGTATGATGTGGTAACGTCACTTTCAGGTAGAGACCTGGAAACAATGTCACTACCTTGGGTGACTTCTCAGAATCCCCACAATTTCTATGTTAAGTACTACAAGAGACAAGGAGATCCATAGCTTGTCGTTCAATTCATGGCTTGTCACTCACCTGGAAATAATATTGTCACATCACATAGTGCCTTCTCCCTCTCCGTATTTTCTCCCACTACCACATTGAGTAGCAACAGAAAAAATGAGCACAAAGGTTAGCAACCTGCCCTCCCTTTGGTTACCTCAGCTCCTTGCAATTTCTTTTCTCACAAAGCTACAATTGAAATAGAGAGCCAGTCCTCATTTAGGTAAAATTGGCTATTCAATTAAGATCTAAACTGAGTTTTGAGAGTCTAGAAAAATAGAAGTGGAGCTTCTCTATTGATATTACATAAATAAAAAACATTTGAATTCCAGAAGGCTAGCAAATAAATTGGGCGAAAGCTTGACATTTTTGTTATCTAGTGCAAAGGCAAACATGTTCATCTCAATAATGCCACTCTGCCATTATTAAATTGAAAATATTTCTTGGTATTTCAGTGGGTCCTGCAATATCAGTGGTATTCGATCCTCTAGTACAATTTGTCTTTGTACTATGATCTCAGGGGTTACATCTGTTTAAAAACTGAGGACTTGAGTCTTATGTAAGCTGTTGTTTTCTTTGACTTCAGAATTTAAGAGATCCTACTGGGGAAATTTCTGCTGTCACTTGCCATCTGTTTCTCTGCTGCAAACGCCTCTGTGTGTTCTTCCCTGATCTGATTTTTAATTCAGCAGATCATAATTTTAAGGAATGTTAAGGTCTATTGACCTGAATTCTGAAGCACACACACAAATGTGTGACTTACTTTCATATCTCAAAACAACATTCATATACAATAGAAATAATATAACAGCATAGAAAACAACGGAAGAATTATTAAATTATCTGATATTTTCTGGTAGCCCTACCTTATTTAAAAAGGCAAGCACCAGTCATTTCCGACTCTGGGGTGACGTTGCTTTCACGTTTTCACAGCAGACTTTTTAATGGGGTGGTTTGCCATTGTTTTCCCCAGTCATCTACACTTTCCCCCCAGCAAGCTGGGTACTCATTTTACCAACCTCGGAAGGATAGAAGGCTGAGTCAACCTCAAGCCAGCTACCTGAACCCAGCTTCCACTGGGATCAAACTCAGGTCGTGAGCAGAGTTTAGGACTGCACTACTGCAGCTTTACCACTATGCGCCACGGGGCTCTTTTTTTACCTTATTTAGCAGTATTTAAAAGTCCTTTTTCTGGGGCATAAACATGCCTTAATGTCTGCCCTTTGTTTTGTACCACAAATTCAGCAAAATGTAATCTTTCCTCCCTCTGCTGATATCCCATTACTCTTGCTGAAATTGATGCGTCCCCCTAATGTGTACTACATTTCAGAATCTTGACAGCTTTTGGGGGGATGAGAATCACCTGACCCATACATGCTCTCCAACCTTCCATATTTTGAATTGAATTTAAACTTTAAATCGGTGTTGCCGTTTTGCCTGATGAGGGGATTTTAGGGATTTTTGACTTACTAAAAGGTAAAAGTAGTCCCTGTGCAAGCACCAGTCATTTCCAACTCTGGGGTGACGTCGCATTACGACGTTTTCATGGCAGACTTTTTATGGGGTGGTTTGCCATTGCCTTCCCCAGTCATCTACACTTTACTCCCAGCAAGCTGGGTAGTCATTTTACCAACCTTGGAAGGCTACAGTTGGCATTATACTAGTTTTACATCTGTTTCACCTTGAGTCCAGAAGTTAAATTTTTAACAGTGTGGGAAAGGTTTTGCCCATCCATATAAATGAACGTGCATGAACATTAAGTATCATGTCGTATACCACCTCCCATTTTAAATGTTTAGTTGATAAGGTGGATAAGTATTACCAAACCTTGTGTGTTTTACCCACAAGAAATGTCCAAGTCCATTCAAGGATACAGAAGGAAAATAATGGAAGCACAGTACTGGGAAAGGTAGTAAACTTAAAAAAAAAAGAAATAGTTTGACAAGCACAAAGTTATCTCTCTGGTAAAAGGAAAAAAAAATCTAGCAGTGTATAATTGATATAGAATATATGAACCAAATATAAATCTCGCAGATGCAAAATTGATTCTCCCTTGTTTGAAACAAGATCAGCTCTAGTCCAAGACCAAACATTTAAAGAATGTGAAATTGGAAAGCCATCACCGATGCACATGAATGTGTAGCTGCTGGACTCTATTGTTCAAACCCCCTGTGCTAATTGTTCAAACCCCCTGTGCTGAACTCTAAGACTTGACAAACTTTCTAATATTCTTTTCCCCCACAAAGATGGGAAAACAACCAAAACATCTAAAGCAGACAGATGGAAATCTTTATCGTGCCACTGTGGCCACATAGGAGAAAGTCATTTAAAAAGTATGATGGGAGTAAGGTTTTATTATCGCGATTATAAGTCAAGAAGCATTTTACGCGCGATGCTGAGCTGATCTAACTTAGTTCACCTTCCCGTGATGTCAGGGGGTGTGTGGCATATGCAAATGAATTGTGCTAATGAACTCCAGCACCTCTTTTTTCTACAAAATGACCCCGGACTATTTTTATGTCATTTGTTCTAGCAATGTACAAAAAAAATCAAGTCTAAGTTTAAAACCTCAGGCTCTGGATTTAAATGTGTACACACAGATCAGCTAGTTCGGCTCCTCCCCGGCCGAGCCGCTACAGTGGCTACAGGCTTGGGGGGGGGGGCGCTTTTGCTGCCCTGGAAGGATTGGGAAGCTAACGATCCTTCCCGGGCATCTGGGGAACTGCAGGGGGGTGGAGCGCCGGGGCTGTATTATCCCCGCCCCAAGCTATGCAGTTCACTTTGAGCTCTCGACCCGCCCGCCCACCCTGCAGTAGTACAGGCTTTGACCTGTCACCTTATTAGGAGCCAGGTAGGAATTTTTCACTCTTATTTGATTGGCTTTGGTATGAGTGTTTTTTTTCACCTACCTTGCACGGCTTGTTAGGAGAGTTTGGCCTAACTAGTTGGTCAACAGGGTTAGTTTTATTGGTCACTTGGCCAGAGGAGGAACGGGCTACAGAATTTGTGAAGGTGAGCACCCATGGCACAGCACCGGTTGGAGTGTATCTGGGCCGCAGAAACTGCAGATGGGCTAGACGGTTCGATGCCACAATTGTGGACCATGAGGGACCCCCACCCAGGGTGTTGGCTCCTTCTGCATGAATGAGGCCTGGCCGGCCTGGCATTAGCCTTACCAGTGTGGCTCATGCTGGGGTCAGGGTGTCTCGCCTGTCCCAGGACAAGTAGCGGGCTGGGGACAACCCTGAGACTTGTCCTGTCATTGAATAGCCAGTTTGGTGTAGTGGCTAAGTGTGTGGACTCTTATCTGGGAGAACCGGGTTTGATTCCCCACTCCTCCACTTGCACCTGCTGGCATGGCCTTGGGTCAGCCATAGCTCTCATAGGCCTTCTTCCCCTGTAGTGGTGAAGTGTGCGGACTCTTATCTGGGAGAACCGGGTTTGATTCCCCACTCCTCCACTTGCACCTGCTGGCATGGCCTTGGGTCAGCCATAGCTCTCATAGACCTTCTTCCCCTGTAGTGGTGAAGTGTGCGGACTCTTATCTGGGAGAACCGGGTTTGATTCCCCACTCCTCCACTTGCACCTGCTGGCATGGCCATGGGTCAGCCATAGCTCTCATAGACCTTCTTCCCCTGTAGTGGTGAAGTGTGCGGACTCTTATCTGGGAGAACCGGGTTTGATTCCCCACTCCTCCACTTGCACCTGCTGGCATGGCCTTGGGTCAGCCATAGCTCTCATAGACCTTCTTCCCCTGTAGTGAAGTGTGCGGACTCTTATCTGGGAGAACCGGGTTTCATTCCCCACTCCTCCACTTGCACCTGCTGGCATGGCCTTGGGTCAGCCATAGCTCTCATAGACCTTCTTCCCCTGTAGTGGTGAAGTGTGCGGACTCTTATCTGGGAGAACCGGGTTTGATTCCCCACTCCTCCACTTGCACCTGCTGGCATGGCCTTGGGTCAGCCATAGCTCTCATAGACCTTCTTCCCCTGTAGTGGTGAAGTGTGAGGACTCTTATCTGGGAGAACCAGGTTTGATTCCCCACTCCTCCACTTGCACCTGCTGGCATGGCCTTGGGTCAGCCTTAGCTCTGGCAGAGGTTGTCCTTGAAAGGGCAGCTGCTGGGAGAGCCCTCTCCAGCCCCACCCACCTCACAGGGTGTCTGTTGTGGGGGATGGAGGGAAAGGAGATTGTGAGCCGCTCTGAGACTCTTTGGAGTGTAGGGCGGGATATAAATCCAATAACATCATCATCTTCTTCTTCTTGCAATTTCAGTTAAGTTTAATGTGTTTAATAAAGCGGCCCAGTTTTACCCAACACCTGTGTCAGCCTAGTTATTCCAACTGGGGGGCAATTCCTTTTCCATCTCTCCACAAAATGCTTTAACAGTGGACCTGGGAAATATATATATTAACAATGAAGAGTGTCTATTGTTAACAATTTCTGCTGCTGATTCCCCACACTCCAAATGGGAAGCATACAAAACATTCCAAAACACTAGTTTTGACTGTGTCAATTTCATTAACCTACTATGCTGTACTACTGTATGCTGTACCTACTATGCTGTACTTCTTTGCCTGCAGGATTATTTATTTATTTAAGTGATTGGATCCAGAGATCTGGGCTGAATAATGGAGAGCTTCTGCAAGGGAGGCTGACTTTATTGGGTGCTCTCTGCCTCAAATAAGGTTGCCAAGTCCAATTCAAGAAATATCTGGGGACTTTGGGGGTGGAGACATTGGGGTGGAGCCAAGATCAAGGCTGTGACAAGCAGAATTGAACTCCAAAGGGAGTTCTGGCCGTCACATTTAAAGGGACAGCACGCCTTTTCAATTCCTTCCTTCCGTAGGAAATAATGAAGGATAGGGGCACCTTCTTTTGGGGCTCATAGAATTGGATCCCCTTGTCCAATCTTTTTGAAGCTCGGGGGTTATTTTGGGGAGAGGCACTAGATGCTATACTGAAAATTTGGTGCCTCTACCCCCAAAAACAGCCCCTTCAGAGCCCCAGATACCCATGGACCAATTCTCCATGATTTTCTATGGGAATAAATCTCCGTAGGGAATAACAGAGTTCCCAGCAGACATTTCCCTCCCCTCCCCCCGCTTTCTGACAACCCTGAAGCAAGGGGAGGGTCTCCAAACTGGGGGATCCCCTGTCCCCACCTGGGGATTGGCAACCCTAGCCTCAACCAAAGGCCTGATGTTACAGTTTCATTTTCCAGGCCCTGCAAAATGGTAAAAAGTCCTACAGGGCCCTGATATCAAGCAGGAGCTTGCTCCAATAGGCCAGGACCTGTACCAGGGCCAAAAATTGAGGCAAGACAGACGTCTCTCAGGCTGGGGACAACCAGGATAACTGATCCAGTAGCTTCCAGCACATTGAATTCCCATGGGTGCTGCCACTTCTTCTACAAAGATGCCTCACCAAGCATCACTCTATGAGAACAGCGCTGGATTCCCAAGTAAACCCTGGATTGGAACTAAACAACAACATATTAAATATAATGATAGAAACAAGAACGTTGTGAATTCTTCTGTCTTCCTCCCTTATAACCTTTTATCCTGCATGGACAAAATTTGAGTTGAGGCCTGGATTTGCAGTCACTAGGTAGCAAACAATAAAACTGATCCCACCTCAAATCTCTGTTCCTCGTCTCTCATTCCGCAGATTCTGAAACTGCTACGAATGATCCCAGTTTCATCAGTAACAGAATATAATACAATCGTGTCCAAGAGGATAAAAGTCCAGTTTTGCAAGCAATCAGACTGTTTTCATCACAAACAAAAAAAATCATCATATTCTTTACTAAATCACACGAATTCATTACATGGCAGGGCTCTCTTCAATAAAATGACATGCTATTCAGTCATCAGTTTTCTGAAATTCATAGGTATCCGATTACACATTCGGCACAAAAAAGGAGGGGGGGACGGACATATTACAGTGACATTTCCATTTGGCTAAATGTTCAACTGTGTTGTCATTGCTATGAGTTCCAATCCACTTGGATAAATTCAGATTGTTGTACATATGTACCTGGATTATATATATATATATATATATATATAAATGAACCGGGAAGATAACTCAAAAAGGGCAGCTCACAAGTAAGGATTCTATTGGCTGTTTCCATGTATCCAGTTCTCTGAATCCAAGGAAGTATTTTGACACTTGTTTGCTGGAGAGAAAAAATTGCTTTTAAGAACACAAATGTAAAATTATCTGTTGTATCCTTAATGAATTGCAGATCCATTTGGGAAGACTGATGACAGGGAGCCACTTACGAATGCTGTCAGGAGTGATTCAGCTGTCATTGGAGGTAATCGCTCACGTGTGCATGCACACACGCAACGGAGCAGAATGCTTTTTCTCTCGTATGTCTTATTGGAGCTTGTGCCATATTTTGTGTGCCTATCCCTTGCTATTACATGATCTCTTCAATAGCCTTTTCAAGTATCCATCAATGAATTTTCTCAAAGATTTCAGGTTTTCATGGCTGGCATCATCATTAGGGTTTGTAGAATCTTTCGGGCTCAATGCACAGCAGCCAAGAAGGTCAGAGCGCCTGCTCCGGCTGCAACGCCACTGAGGATGTTCTCCGCAGCTGAGAACGAAACGTCTGGAAGAAAAACTTTCTCCAGTAGAACACGGCACTTGAGCCCGAAAGATTCTACAAACCCTACTGAATTTTCTGATTTGCAACTATATTTAAGCTAACTCTTTTGGCAGTTTTCATTAGTCTTCAGTTCCTATCACGTATAGATATATTAGTGTGTCAGTGAAAAATGCACATTCATAGCTCTTTTGGGGTGGTGGAAATAATTGAAAATGGCACCCGTATGGCTATATAAATCCATGGTCTCCCTACTGTTTCAATCTTCTGTCACACATGGACAGATTTAGCCATTTGAGAAAAGTATCATGAGTTTCTTGAAAATTCATTTCTGTCTCAACCCACCCCTACTTCAAAGCATTATTAGGAAGAAAATCATCAAGCCTTATGACCCATTAATCTTCCTAATTAAGAAACATGAATTAGAATGCCTAAAATGGGAGTGATGCAATCAGCACCATACCTATTCAATTTGACCCTCCCAGCCCAATGGATTAAGCACACATTTGTGACTAGATGAAGCAGAAGCAGCTATTTAAAGTGAGACTGAACATGAATGGTCTAAACCTCCGGATTCTTTGCAGCTGTGGGCCAAAACTGCCTGGCAGTTTCAGTTGCTACCTCTGTGAGCCCAAATACATTTAAAACAGCACTCAATCACCCTAACAGAAATATGATTACTAGAGGCATCTATCTAGGTCTCTTCTTTCTAGCAGAGGTAGTTATCTAGTGACATAGTAGTAATAGCTTGCATACTCACTGTGACCAGATGTCAACAGCAATATGCACCCAAAAACTTGGCTAGTACTCTAATGAGACCAGGTAAAAAGACAAAGCATAGCCAGTCAACTACTGTGAGCTTTTTGTGGATATAGACAAAGGTTCCAATGGACTTTACAGCATGTTTGAATCTGCTCCTAAGTAGGGAAATCGCAGCCCCTCCATCCTTCCCTTTGTATTCTTATTGGTTTTTTTCCTTCTTTCCCAGGTGTTATAGCAGTTGTGATCTTCATAATCTTTTGCATTGTGGCAATTATGACCAGATTTCTTTACCAGCACAAACAGACACATCGGAGCAGCCAGACAAAAGAAAAGGAATACCCAGTGCACCTTGACAGTTCTTTTAAGACTGATGTTGACTTGCAGAACACAGTGACTGAGTGCAAACGAGAATATTTTATCTAACGGACCCTGGATCTCCTTGCTACGCTTGAGAGTTCCTTTGATTCTTATGATGGTGATTGTTTTTTTTGCCCATCCATTTCCTAGGAATTTCCTTGCTTCTTTGGAAAGAACCCCCTTTGCACATAAGGGATCGGCAGCAATGCAGTGCCTCTTTCTCGTCACCGAAACCCACCACAGTTAATGCCTAACAGCTCAAGCAACTGTGTGTCCTCCCTAAGTTCCACATAACATGCATGGCGGACTGTTCCTTTTTGATCTTGTCAAGCGTTGCTTTCTGGATCCATTTACGTCACCCTTTCATGTCGGACCTGAGCGATATATACTAGAGGTAAAGTGCGCAAACTAACTATGTAGGATCACATCTGCTGCAACAAGGTAGTGAGAAAGAATAAGACCAAATTATCTTTGTTTTGTTTACTGTATTTTTAAAAGGAGGCAAATTCTCCTTATTTTGCTAACTGGCATAATACTTGAGAGCTGAGGATCTGGAATGACATTTTCCCCCACTACCTCCACACACACACACGCACACTTTTATCTTTCGACTTCTTTTCTCCTTTTCTTCCCTGTTCTCCTTCTGTTGTAACTTTTAGACTTCATGATTCACCCCTATCCTCTTTTTTAAAAATATACTAACCCTGATCAACAAACTTTAACTGTTTTCCCACACAGCTTACCTCGGAGTGATGTCCCTCTTCACCGCGCAGCGTCTGCTTGGATTTCCCACCATCTGCTCCGCAGAAGCAGGAAGAGGCTTCTTGCGTCGCTAACGTAAACTGGGTTTTAGCGATTTACATTTGTGATGCAGAAGCCCCGGCACTTCCTGCTTCTGCGGAGCAGATGGCGGGAAATCCGAGCAGATGCTGCGCGGTGAAGAGGGACGTCGCTCTGAGGTAAGCTGTGTGGGAAAACGGTTAGTATTTCAACAATTCCTTTCCATCACAATATGCATGTTATAAGGTTGGCAGTTTGGAAACATTATCTTATAGTGAAGCTGTCTATAACCCATAATGAAGCAAGGAAACGAGCACATTGAGTTTACTGAATTTTAGATGTTAGGACACACTCTAGTCCCGCCTTGAAGGGAAAAAAATTGACAATGGTGCTTATGATTGACAGCTGCATAAAGTTGGGAGCAAGACTTACAGAATTAGTGTGATCACGCATCAGATGGTGCATTAAATGTACAAGTTACATTCCAATATGACATATAACAGAACCCCAAACACCTCAAAATTATATGGAAGAAGACATGGCTCTCCTGATTGTATCATTATGAAAAATGTTCCCCCAAAATATAGCATTTTACTTAAAAAATGAAACCTCAGAGGCCACACTAATTCTTCTACATTCATTTCTAAGTATCTCAGGTAGGGCTTATGACTAATTTAAGCCAACTACAGACTTAAGTGTGATCTTTTTCCCCTAATATTTCAAACAAAGGGGAAAAAATGTACTTCCCCTATGCTACAAGCCAGCCATTTTTTTTATTCGAATACTCAAAACTCAGTCAGCATGGGTACCTGTCAAAAACAATACATGTTGTGGAGCTCAGCTCTTTAACCTAGTCATAACGCTACAAGATTAACAGTGCGGTCTTTTGCAGTGTTGAAATCAGCGGGCTTAGTCTGGATTTACTCTGCATAGATTGCACGGAAAGTACTTTGACTTGAAACTAGCGCTTCATAATTTCCCTCCAATTACGGCTTGTCTGTCTAGAATTTCACTCCGGCACTTGACAAGCAGGGCTGTAGCCAGCAGTGAAAGATTGGGGAAGATTGGGTGGGGGTGCTGCAGATTCCATAGGGGGCACCACCCTGTGCTCCCCTCCCCCCACGGCCTACAGCCCTGCTAACAAGTGCTTCTTTCTGTCCTCGAAAAAGCTGTAAGGTGGCCAGTGGTTCTGGTAGGAATTCCCCACCCCGTTAAAGAGGGACCATTCAGCCCTTGGTATAAAATGGAACTATATCACTTTCTGTTGCAGTGGATAATGATAACGGGAAGCCAAACGAAAGGCTACTAAAGGCTGTAATTATATGATGTTGTTCCACGCCACCAATACGACTAGGTGCAGATGTTGGTGCCATGGCTCTTTGGTCTCACCCTAAAGTGTTGGGAAAGGCTGAGATTTACCTAAAATGCCCAACATATAGTCCAGGAAGACTTCTTGTATCCCTCATTATTATCATGCCTTATATAAAGCTTATATAAATTGGATTTTTCCTCTAGAAAGTCACATTATTCAGTCCAAGGATAACTGTTTATTTTGCAAAGGAAGAAAAAGAAGTCTGTTCTCCAGCTCTCAGCTGCAGTTCGGCACTCAAGGATTGAGAAATTACTCATCCTCCATACTGTGGATAGTTCCAATGACACTGCAAACTATGGTGTCACATCATTTCCTCTAGCATCAGTGAACGACCTGAATATTGATTGAGTTTAAACTGTGGAAAGACAGGGATTGTCAAGGCATAATCTTGTTTTCTTGGGTAGCCCAACTCTGTAAAGAGCCTTTAGGAAAGGAAAGGTCCCCCGTGCAAGCACCAGTCGTTTTCGACTCTGGGGTGACGTTGCTTTCACAACGTTTTCACGGCAGACTTTTTACGAGGTGGTTTGCCATTGCCTTCCCAAATCATTTACACTTCCCCCCCCCAGCAAGCTGGGGACTCATTTTACCGACCTCGGAAGGATGGAAGGCTGAGTCAACCTCGAACCGGCTACCTGAAAACCCAGTTTCCACCGGGGATCGAACTCAGGTCGTGAGCAGAGCTTAGAACTGCAGTACTGCAGCTTTAAAACTCTGCACCATGGGGCTCTTTCAAAAGAGCCTTTATCAAACCATTTATATTGTTAATATCTCTGTCTGGTCATTGGCTTACTCCTAAAGATTGCCAGAGACAGATTGCTTGTAAGCATTTTGCTGTCCTTCTCTGCATAACTGGTCTTCTCCTACTGTCATTTACGCCTCTTTTCCCTCTGCTTCCATCTTTGAGTTAAGCATCAAAGAGAAGGAAAGCATCTGTCCTCCACTGATTTGAGACTTATGTACATCCTATGTCAGGGAGCAAATGAAACTTTTACTGGTCTATTGTGGAAGACGACAATGTATTTCAGTAGATTAATGGCATTTCCTAAGAGGAAGGGATGAAACTGAACTTGTGGTATGTCTTTCAAGAAGGCCCGAGACAATTTGGCCTTTGTTGTGCAGTCTTTTCTAGTCCCCAGCAATCAGCAGCCATTATCTGTTGTTTTAGCCTGGTATTAGATTATTAGAAAGTTCCTTAACATGAGCAGAGGGGTTCTGATGGTACTCAGTAACTCTACTTCTGCATCTATAAATGGTCACATGCCAAAAAGGTTTTGAACCAACTGCATTCTTCACAATAAAGGGGTGTTTTTTTCCATTAAATTCTGAATGATGGGGGGAAAAGGAGTGAGTGACACAACCAAACCCAGGCATTAATCTTTCTTTTTTCTAAGGACACCATATTTTTCCTCATTATTTTGACTGTACTTTAGCCAAGTCATCTTTTTAAATACGATTTCACTTACAGGGAGCCATTCATTTGTAATGTGTTTAATTGCATTCTGAAAAGAGGGAAAGAGGGGAGATGGAATTCAGATTCCCCCCCCCCCCAATAAGTTTTTCACACTATAAATTATTGCCCTGTTTTTTTCCCTTACTCAACACAGCTATTATAAATCTCCCTTCGATCTGCTACATATTCTTTTTTTTTCTTCTAGTTTGTTGCCAGTTTGGTGTAGTGGTGAAGTATGCAGACTCTTATCTGGGAGAACCGGGTTTGATTCCCCACTCCTTCACTTGCACCTGCTGGAATGGCCTCGGGACAGCCATAACTCTGGCAGAGGTTGTCCTTGAAAGGGCAGCTGCTGTGAGAGCCCTCTCCACCCCACGCACCTCACAGGGTGTATGTTGTGGGGGAGGAAGGTAAAGGAGATTGTGAACCGCTCTGAGACTCTTTGGAGTGGAGGGCGGGATATAAATCCAATATCTTCATCTACCTCACAGGGTGTCTGTTGTGGGGGAGGAAGAGAAAGGAGATTGTCAGCTGCTCTGAGACTCTTCGGAGTGGAGGGCGGGATATAAATCCAATATCTTCATCTACCTCACAGGGTGTCTGTTGTGGGGGGGGAATGTAAAGGAGATTGTGAGCCGCTCTGAGACTCTTCGGAGTGGAGGGCAGGATATAAATCCAATATCTTCATCTACCTCACAGGGTGTCGGTTGTGGGGAAGGAAGGGAAAGGAGATGGTGAGCATCTCTGTGACCCTGAAATTTGGAGTGGAGAGCAGGATATAAATCCAGCGTCTTATAATAATAATAATAATAATAATAATAATAATAATAATTTTTTATTTCTATCCCGCCCTCCCCGCCAAAGCGGGCTCAGGGCGGCTCACAACATAAAATACACATCACATCGGTTTTACATTATAAAACATGGTTAAAACAGTTATAAATTATTAAAATTAACATAACAATATGGCGTTATAAACATTAGATTTTTGGTAGACTTCCAAGAATAAAACATTAAAACATTTCCAGCAGCATGCCTAGCTTTGTCAGTGATTCTGTCACTAGTTGAAGGCCATCTTGAAAAGGTGGGTCTTACAGGCCCTACGAAATTGATCTAAACATCTTAGGGCCCTCGCTTCCTCAGTCTTCTTCTTCTATGATATAAAAGTCAGGCTGAAGTGTAGCAATCTAGCTCCAAACCAATACACTAATGAGATAAAAAGAGAGGATCCGGCAGGCCCGTAACTGTAGGAGGTCCCGGCAGGTGGGTCCCTCCACCCTTACCTAAGTTGAAATTGGTTGGCCCCACCTCTTACAGCCAGCAGCACCACTGCCCCTTTCTCTCACTTCCTGGTGCTTCCTTCTTGCCTTGCCCCTCATGCTTGCTGGTGCAGACACCGCCACTTTCTTGCTCTTGTCTCCACCGTTCTTCCACTGTGTGCCTGCCTGCCTGCCTGCCTCCCTCCTTCATTCCTCCTTTCCTTCCTCCTTCCTGCTTGCCATCGTCTGGCTGGCTGCTGGCACCCAGGGGCAGGGAACCAAGAGTTTCCAGCAGCAGGCAAAGGAGCCGCTTCCAGGAATCTGCCACCGCCAATCACTCTCTCTGCAGTGCTTCCCCAAGTTTCTCTTCCCTGAGGGGCTCGGAAGGTGTCCACCCAGCTTGTCATATTTCTAGGGTTGCCAATCCCCAGGTGGGGGCAGGGGACCCCCCGGTTTGGAGACCCTCCCCCCACTTCAGGGTCATCAGAAAGCGGGGGGAGGGGAGGGAAATGTCTGCTGGGAACTCGATTGTTCCCTATGGAGATTTATTCCCATAGAAAATAATGAAGAATTGATCCGCGGGTATCTGGAGCTCTGGGGGGGCTGTTTTTTGGGGTAGAGGCACCGAATTTTCAGTATAGCATCTAGTACCTCTACCCAAAATACCCCCCAAGTTTTAAAAAGATTGGACCAGGGGGTCCAATTCTATGAGCCCCAAAAGAAGGTGCCCCTATCCTTCGTTATTTCCTATGGAAGGAAGGCATTGAAAAGGTGTGCCGTCCCTTTAAATGTGATGGCCAGAACTCCCTTGGAGTTCATTTATGCTTGTCACACCCTTGCTCCTGGCTCTGCCCCTAATGTCTCCTGGCTCCACCCCCCAAAGTCCCCAGATATTTCTTGAATTTGTCTTGGCAACCCTACATATTTCTCCAACCAGCCAGCCCACCAGCCAGGATTTTATTTTTTTATTTTTTTTATCTTTGTGATATCATTTTGGGACCCCTGGCTCCCAACCAAAATTTTTGGCTATGTGTCCCACTGAACCTGAAATCCTGGCGACAGCCCTGGGGTCTGGGCAATAAAGCTGAGCAGAATCCCTTGATTCGCTGAGAAGCCTGAACTGCTTTCTTCTTATTTTTTTGGGGGGGGGAGGGGCTGTGGAGATTAATCTGCTTCTGTTAAGCTTTATCAATCAGGAGCATAGGTTTTTTTAAAAATAATAAAAGAAAGCCATACGTATTCTCCTCTCGGATCTATTTTCGCAGACCCCAGGTTGGAGAACACAGCAGGGTCCATATTAAGAGTATGAAACCAAGAGGGTAGATCAGGCCAGTTTTTCTGCTGACAAAAAAAAAAAAGGAAAGAAGTTTCTTTCTTTGACTGCCATAAAAGGTTACGCTTCGTAAGTCTTGCAGTGTGAAACGAAGGCTATAGCAAGGAAGGGTGCTGGGCATGATTGAGTGGGAAACCTGGTTGGATCCCCACCACCACCACCAAGGTTTCTGGTCCGCAGTTGTTATCAGTATTTTTTTTCTGCACTTCAGCTTTTCTTGAACAGACGTTGATTCCTCACTGGCATTGCTCAGCCCCCAGGCTTCTGCTTTCCCCCAGTGCAAGTGATCCATTTCCCAGCAGTTGCTCTGTGGGTGCTTTTTGATGCAGGGCTCCCTCCAGTTCCCCTCATGGAGAGCTGGTTTAGTGTAGTGGTTAAGTGTGCGGACTCTTATCTGGGAGAACTGGGTTTGATTCCCCACTCCTCCACTTGCACCTGCTAGCATGGCCTTGGGTCAGCCATCGCTCTGGCAGAGGTTGTCCTTGAAAGGGCAGCTGCTGTGAGAGCCCTCCCCAGCCCCACCCACCTCACAGGGTGTCTGTTGTGGGGGAGGAAGGTAAAGGAGATTGTGAGCTGCTCTGAGACTCTTCGGAGTGGAGGGTGGGATATAAATCCAATATCTTCATCTACCTCATAGGGTGTCTGTTGGGGAGGAAGGTAAAGGAGATTGTGAGCTGCTCTGAGACTCTTTGGAGTGGAGGGTGGGATATAAATCCAATATCTTCTTCTTCTTCATGGTATCTTAATCCTTTAGAGACAGCATAGCAAAGCCACGAGGGGAACTGGAGGGAGCCCCGCATCAAAATGCGCCTGCGGAGCAACTGGTGGGAAACTGGTCAGAGTTCCAATACTGTTGCAAAAAAAAAAAAAAGTATGAACTGAGGATTGACTCACAGAAGTGTTCCTTGTTTTCAGATAGAAGACAGGTCTCCAACCCCATCACTTGCATATTCATTTCACTACTGGATCTGGTTTTTGAAACCCATTCAGCTTCTGATCAGAAAGGGTAGTGTGATCAAGGAAATGTGTATGTACACTGTACAGCATGGGGAATGACGCCTCTATCATGAAACTTCCATTTCTGTTTAAGAAAAAAAAAGAATGTCCAGTGCCAACAACTGGATTTACTAGACGTTTGGTACTGCTTTCCATTGGCTGGCGTTCCCAGTCTAAAATGCTGTCCTGTCAATGTTTTCTCCCTTCCATCATCCCCACAATTCAATCCTGATTACACAACCAAATTCTGAGGCACTGATCCAGGTCTTTGATCCAGGTCTTGTTATGTGCTGCTAGCTGTGACTAGCAACTGGTAGCCATTCATCGATACGCTCATCCCCTCGTGCATCGAAATGTATGATTACCCATAGCATTAGAACCTAGAGCAATGTAAGGCAGACAGAGATGCCCAACTATATCCCCATCAAGAAGAAGAAGAAGATATTGGATTTATATCCCGCCCTCCACTCCGAAGAGTCTCAGAGCGGCTCACAATCTCCTTTACCTTCCTCCCTCACAACAGACACCCTGTGATGTAGATGAAGATATTGGATTTGTATCCCGCCTCCACTCTGAAGAGTCTCAGAGCAGCTCACAATCTCCTTGACCTTCCTCCCTCACAACAGACACCCTGTGAGGTAGATGAAGATATTGGATTTATATCCTGTCCTCCACTCCGAAGAGTCTCAGAGTGGCTCACAATCTCCTTTACCTTCCTCCCCCACAACAAACACCCTGTGAGGTAGATGAAGATATTGGATTTATATCCTGCCCTCCACTCCGAAGAGTCTCAGAGCGGCTCACAATCTCCTTTACCTTCCTCCCCCACAACAGACACCCTGTATGGTAGATGAAGATATTTAATTTATATCCTGTCCTCCACTCCGAAGAGTCTCAGAGTGGCTCACAATCTCCTTTACCTTCCTCCCCCACAACAGACACCCTGTGAGGTGGGTGGGGCTGGAGAGGGCTCTCCCAGCAGCTGCCCTTTCAAGGACAACCTCTGCCAGGGCTATGGCTGACCCAAGGCCATGCTAGCAGGTGCAAGTGGAGGAGTGGGGAATCAAACCCGGTTCTCCCAGTTAAGAGTCCACACACTTCACCACTACACCAAACTGGCTCTCCAAGAATGGGCATAGCAAGCTATTTCTAATATAAGATGTCACTTGCTGGATTGGTGCACTATCATATATTTGTTTTTTGTGTTTACTTGATCCGTATCCTGCCTCTCTACTCAATGGGGATCCAAAGTGGCTTGCATCATACTCCTCACCACATTTTATCCTTGTGACAACTCTCTGAAGCTGAGAGTGTGTGACAGGCGCAAGGCCACCAACAAGCTTATATGGTAGAGTAGGGATTCAAGCTAGGGTCTTTTGGGTACTACTCTGACACCCAAACCTCTGCACCACACTGGCTCTCTGTTTCAGTCAAAGAATTTGAAGTTTCTCATTACTGAGTTTGGGAGACACTATTACTAAAAACAGTGTCCCTTCCTAACCCCTTACAAATTAGAGTGCAATATTAGCAACAGAAGCTTTGAAATTGCCAGGGAACCAAAACAAATGAGCAGCTCAGCTTGTTAATTCTATCTTTAGATTTCTCAGCTGCCCTTTGAGCTGATTTTCCTTTGCAAAATCTGAAAATCAGAGCAACGCTGTACTCTGATTACACAGAAAGTGATTTATGCTCTCAAATTTAGACAGATGGTAAAATTTGACCGGATTTGCCATGCTGCCACTAATTTGCTCACTTGCAAAAGGTGCATTTTGTGTTGTTAATGATAGCTGCCTTGTATAGGAAGAGCAGTCCAATACACCACTCAGTTAAAAAGAATTACTAGAATTTAATTAGCCCAATTTAAATAAATTGATTTAACTCAGAATAAATCCATGGGTGCGATTAGATAAGCAGTTAGGTCCACCATAGCCACCTCCCTCCAGATTAAATGGGCATGATCATGCATGCATCTGGACCCTTGCCCACACTCATCATTACCTCAAGCTACAATGACTCCCAGATGGATTAAACAGACACCAGCAAATTCCTGGTAGCTACCATGGTGGGTTTCTGGGCATTTGATCACCCTGGCACACCATGGACATGCATGTGCGGTATGATCATTCCACTCCATTTTGGGTGCGTCCCTTCCACCACCACCCTCTTTTTCCCCTCCAAGGAGTGCTCATGCACTCATCTGCTCCTGCACATGGACAGTGGGACTTTAAAAAAAAAATCCATGGTTGTGGCATGTTGCCAATGTGAATGGCCAACCACAGGCCTGCCATGTTTTGAAGCCAGCTTAGCGTCCACTGTCTGATTGACAGGTGGCAAAAGATCAAGTGGCTTTTCTAAACCGAAGGATGCTGCCGCAGCAACCTACTGGTCTGATCGCACTCTTAGTATCCCTAATTTCACTTAGTTGGGTTATGGATTGAGCTGCTCATTTCGTTAGAGGACATTATATTTTTTATATTTCTCACAATAGGGTAACATAAGTAATACAGCTTGATATGAGTCATTAGCATGAGGTCTGATTCTCACATCATGGCAGTTGATCACTGGAGTCCCTAGGAAGAGGGGGGAAGTGTCATATGTTTGGGAAGTTTGAAATCTGTTTCTACTGCAGACCTTCCAAGTTGTATTCCCTTCATTTTCTGTTTTATGTAACATGATAGAGACCATGTCTGTATCTATCTGTGGATTTATTCCATTTATACTATGGTGTCCCCTTGAAGCAGAATTTGTCTTCTTTTCACAACTTCCCTGATTTTAAAAAATGCACCATAAAAAAATAGAGCAGAATTATTTAACAAAGTTTTGCTACTGAATCCAGTCAGCTGGACATTTTATTATGCAATCCTGTGCAGAGTTACTCCTATCGAAGAGTACTGAAATTAATGGTTTTAGACTGGAGTAACTCCAGAGGACTGCATTGTCAGGCTACAGTATACTACTGCAGACCAGTTCCTCAGTCCTAAATTCACTTTCTATAATCCCATAAAGATTATCCAGAGCTTCACACTCGGAGCAAGAAATAAGACAGAAAGGCCTCAAATCATAGTGTTCTTCTGAGGTCCATCACATCAGCTGAAAGCTCAGCTATAAGTTTCCCCATCCATGGTAGTTTTTGAGTGCATCATCTTCGTTACACATGGCTAGAGCATGGCTAGATCCCAAAACTGTAGTCCCACCCCAGAATTTATTTATGTGCAAACGCACTTAGAACCAAAGGTCTTTCTAATATAAATAAGCTGGAAATTATGATATCTAAATCCTGTTATATTAGTAATGGCCTTTGTATTTCAAAAGTATATTGCAGAGCTGGAAGGAGTAAAGAAGAGAGCATTAAAGAAGAGATTATTAAAGGCGTGGACACAGTTCCTATGTGGAAAGTCTGGATAGTCTGGGACTTTTTAGTCTAGAAAGTAGAAGAAAATATGGCGGGAGAGCTTTTTCTAACCCTCCCATAATACTAAAACTTTGAGGCATCAGGAAAGACAAAAATTACTTGTTTACTGAACAAGTAACTAAACTGGAATTCACTGTCAACGAACGTAGTGGTGGCCATGAACATGGATGGCTTTTGAAGGGGGTTAGATGGATTGATGGAAGAGAGGTTGATCAATGGCTACTAGCTATGATTGCTAAAGGGAACGACCATATACAGAGACAGCAAAGCTCTGAATAGCAGTGCTAGGAGTTGGCATCAGGATTGGGTTGCCAGGCAACATTTGGCAATTGGCAGAAGTACAGGGGGCTGAGGACAGGGAGGGCACTATCAGCAATGAGGCAAACCCCAGAAGTGACATCACACCTACCTAGGAAACTAAACTATAGAGTTTCTGGTGATTCCTAGAGAGATCTGATGTCACTTCTGGGTTTTCCTCAGAAATGACATCACACCACTGACCTAATGTTTTTTATTTATCTCCCACCACTATGCTAAGTAATGAAATGAAAACTGGGGGCTTGGGATCCCCCATCCTCCAGCAGGAATATGGCAGCTCTGCATCAGCAGAAGGCCTCAGCCTTTGTGTCCTATTTGTTTGGCCCTCCAGGGCAACCAGTTAACTGTTGAGTGAAACAGTATGCTGGACTAGATGGGCCATTGGTCTGATCCAGCTGCTAATAAAATCCCACCAGCTAGATATTGCAGCCAGGTGTATGTCTTGCTCCTAACTTAGCTGCTTGTCTTGGGCTGCTAAAACAGGTTGGTTTGTTGAACACCTTCATGGCACAATGTGTGACCTGTGGGCTACATTAGGAGAGCCCGTTTGGTGTAGTGGTGAAGTGTGCGGACTCTTATCTGGGAGAACCGGGTTTGATTCCCCACTCCTCCACTTGCACATGCTGGAATGGACTTGGGTCAGCCATAGCTCTGGCAGAGGTTGTCCTTGAAAGCTGCTGTGAGAGCCCTCTCCAGACCCACCCACCTCACAGGGTGTCTGTTGTGGGGGAGGAAGGGAAAGGAGATTGTGAGCCGCTCTGAGACTCTTCGGAGTGGAGGGCGGCATATAAATCTAATATCTTCTTCTTAATATCTTCTTCATTAAAGCATGGTGGGTCAGAAATTATACATAAAAGGGAGAGGGGCATTTCCCTAACTTTTCTTTCCCTCCCCTCTGGGAGTGTACCTAACTGTGGCAGCTTCTGGGGTGTCCTGGGAGGGTCTCGGCAGTGGATTCTGCAGCATCTGGGAGACCATGGGAAGGACCCAGCAGCAGCAACCCATAGGCCACAGGAGAGACCCAGGCCGGTAGCAGCTTCTGTGGTATCCTGAAGGCCATGGAAGATACCCAGGATGGTGGCAGCTTCTGGAGCATCCCAGAAGCCACAGGAGGGAAACACCAGTGATGCTACCGATGCTGTGGGAGAGGCCTTAGGGGGGCAGCAGTGGCTTCTGTGATGCCCTGGAGGCTGTAGGAAAGACCTGGCAGTGGCAATGGTGGCAGCTCCTGGGATATCCAGCTGGCTGCAAAGAAGCCAACTGGGGAGTGTTGGTAAGTCTTATGCATGGTCAGACAGCAGTTTCTACTTTGGAGGGAATATTAAACCTTCCGATGAATTTTTGTAACTTTTAAGATTTTTTCTGCAAGTGTGGGAAGTCCCCCACATGTGCAGAAATGTTTGTTTAGCCTCCATACCCCCCCCATCTGCAGATTTAGATATTCACACAAAAGGGTGTGAAGGGGAGCTGGCCATTAGATATATAGGTTGTGTTATTCAATAGGAATATAAATAGAAAATTTGCATGGATAGCAAGGAAAGCAAATGCCCTCTAAAATCTCATTTGTCCCTGGGCTGCCGTGCCATAGGAGGGAGGGATTCATGAAAATTGCCCCCTCTCACATCCCCAAAAATTCTAAGCAAGATCTAAGACTATGGGTTTTACTCAATTCCAAAACTGTTCCTCAAAACATGATAAATATGTTTGTTCTTATTTGCTTTTTTTAAAAGCTGGTTCATTTATCTACCATGCATTCTTAAAATTCACATCAAATTATTGTTTGCATCTCCAGTTAACTATACATTTTGAGATTGCATTAATGTTCATAGGGCTCAAAGCCAAGTAATCTGCCATATACTTAAGGGTGGGGCTGAAGCTAGTCGGGCTTCCTTTTCTTTGTTCATTTTGAAGAATGCCTACGAAAATCCGATCGTTTCAGTATATCACTAAATTCAATCATGAATTTTCCACTAAAACACTCGCAAAAAAGGAAAAACCGACAAACTGGCAAAGCTCCTCTAATTCGCAGATTGCACGTCTGTCTCCTGATTTGATCTGACCCTGCAAAGTGATTTTCAGGGACTGATAAAAGGGTTTGCCTCTGGGCAGCTCCACCACATGCTGTCATTTCCAGTGTTTTGTTCTCGTGTAGACAGATGGATGACACACGAAAGGGTGTGTCAAGTGAGAGCAAAACTATTATGCCTATCTGACACATCTATATTCTTCTTTAAGAAGGCAGTTTTTTCACTGCTCACCTGAGGTTAGTCATATATCTGCTAATGTCCTAGAAACTGGACTGGCATACATATAGTGTAGTGGTTGGTCTACGACTCTAGAGGCCATTGATCTCACAGGTTGTCCTTGGGCCCGTCACTGGACTGAATCCTCTGATCTGTCCATTGAAGGTGCTGATTTTCACCTCACCAATCTTCCTGATGCTCCTCTGCCCCCAGCAGCCATTTCAAACCCCAAGGAAGTTTATTCCGGGGGTTATGGAGGATCTATGTGCAGTAAATGCTCCCTCCTGTGCTTCTGATGCGATCAGCGCTTCACTAACAGAAGAGGAAGAAAGAAGCAATTTTGCCTGCCCCAGTGCAGCCTCTCAACTCACATGGCTGTTACTTCAGTATGGTCCTCCAACCGTAGTCGTAAACTTTCCCAGGATTGGAAATGGAGGAGAAAGCTGAGAAGATCGGTGATTTTTGCAGTCCATGCAAGGTCTTTGGACTGAATCTAGCCCACTGTTTCTCAGCCTCACCTACCACACAGGATTGCTGTATGGATAAAAGGGTAAGAGAGACCCATATAAATTGCATGAAGCTTCTTGGAGGAAAGATGGAGTTATCAGCCACTTACAATGGCGGAAGGCTCCTTAGGCTAGAGGAAGTAGCTGAGAGGAGTAGGAGGATACAAACTAATGTAATGTATCTATAGTGTGGTTTCCCCATGACATACCAGATATTGGTGTTAAATCCATACCAATTGCAGTTTTTTTTCTCATTCATTTCAGTTTACACCCTCTGTTTTTATCTGTGCCTCAGGTCTCCCCTTCCTGCCTTAGAACTCTTCCCTAGCCTCTGATATTTCAAAGCCATAGATAGTGTCAAAATTAGACTCTTTATATTTATCTATCCATCAATCAATATATTTAATTTTGTTATGGACAAAATTGTCCAATATTTTGCAGTCACGTGTACAAATGCACTATTGGGGAAGGCGACCACCAGCGTTAATGTAACGATCAATAGGCCTAGAGTAAAAGGCCATGAATGCCTTGAATATGTTCAGCAGGATAGTAGGTAACACCATCAGCGTGCCAGGTTATCTCATCCATCATGAATAGCTTGGAAGCTGTTACTAAAGAGAATCTTATTAAATACACCATGGAAATAACGTTGATCTTTGTTGTGAGTATTACACTAATCTCTGCGCTATGGTTTAGAACATTCCACAAACTTTGTCAAGGTGCTGAGTGTGTGCATACGTGCACACACTGTGTTCCTGTGGGGATTTTAGGGGCCTTCTAGCAATCTGTTCTCAGTAGATTCCCCTGACCTGAAAGAGTCTAATATGCTATTCACTCATGCTACTCCTGATTTTCTTAGATGCTCTGTGCTAAGTGATAATGGGGATACTGCTATGGAGTCTTGGGACTATGGCAAATGTGTGAACTTGCCACTCTCTCGAGCTGTTTCTGCATGTGTGTATACCAAAGAGAGAGAGAGAGAGAGGGATCTCAGTGAATTAAAAAACATGCAGGTATAGAATGCTCCATTTTTTACTGATTCAAAAGTTCCAATACAGCTATTCATACCGTAGGTCAAAACTCAGCAAAGGCTATAATCTTTACTTAAAGCCTAAATGTCACAGCCGTCAAACTGGAATTGAAGCTAAAAATGCAATCCTTGACATTCTTCAAATTCATTGAAACAGATGCTGTTAGTAGACTGTAACTTTGTTAAAACTGCATCTGCTTGGTAAGCAGAAGGTCCCAGGTTCAATCCCCGGCATCTCCCAAAAAGGGTCCAGGCAAAAAGGTGTGAAAAACCTCAGCTTGAGACCCTGGAGAGCCGCTGCCAGTCTGAGTAGACAATACTGACTTTGATCGACCAAGGGTCTGATTCAGTAGAAGGCAGCTTCATATGTTTAGGATTGCATTTTAAATTAGCCAGAATGCTTACATTTGTTCAATAAATATTCAAGGATGATGAAAGTGGGGGTATTTCTCATTCAATTCATACATTAATAGCACAAGAATGTAGGATGCTATGTCATGTAGCATTTTGTATCCAACATGGTGCAGTGTGATACTCTGGAAAGCTTAGAAGCATGGAGTGATGGTGGTAACCATTCCCTTTGGCTTAGTTCCAGTATGTGTCATTGACAGATTGCTAATGATCCCACAAATCTTACAGGATTCAATTATTCAAATATTATGAGAGACGTATGGGCTCCTTCTATGGGGAAACAGCAGCCCTGTCTTCCTAGTAGCTTCAATAGTATCGAACTCAGGCTATAAACAACCAAAGGGAATTTTGCAACACATGGAGCTTCTTGTGTCCAAAATATACCAAACGTCAAGTTTTAAGACAGAAAACACAGCGCTGTGTTAGTGACTAAGTTCCCCCCCCCCCTGTGGTAGTTATAATAATATCCCGGAACCTACTTTGGTGTATAGTTTAGACGCCTCGGTTCAGCACCAAGATAAATTGATGTCATGAAACGTGATATTGTCGATTGCACCACTGAGATAAATAGAAATCAAGTCAGTTGTGGGGTGGGAGATTGTGACAATTTTGTAATTCTGGACTAATATATGTGGATTTCGTTTGTGGATTTCTTTCCTCCGTCCCAGCTGCTTACAGGCTAATGTTAATAAGAACAAGAATGAAGTCATATTTTAAAGAATTTGCCGTAATGGTTATGATGTGTTTGGATTATAAAAACCATCTGTTTGACTCAGATTTTATTTTTTTTTTAGCGGTATTTGTCCCTGCAAAAAAATAAATAAATAGGCTTTGGCTATTTTAGTAAGTCCTAGTAAGATTATCAAAATTATTCTTCGATACTTTATTTAAAAATGTCATGTCTGGATCAATTTTTATACTAGTCCCTAAAACTGGTGTGGTGCTTATATCTGACACAGAATGCATGGCTGAAAATCTGCCATATGGATTATATTGTGCTAGAATCTGCAGTACAACTCAACAGCCCTTTGTTTGTCTACAGGTCATTCAATTTTGGTATACGGTTAGTTTTGAATTCCTAATATAATCTAAAATAACTAAATAAGAGTCACTTAGGTTATTTAGGAAAGCATGAAGAACTGGTAGGACTTCTTTCTTCCTTTTCCATGCATATTATCTGACAGAGAAAGGCAATTTCATCCTGTCTCAGAGGTGTCTTTTCATGGGGATGGATGTCTAACTGTATGGTTGTATTATATAATATCTGGGGGAGGGATGGTGGCTCAGTGGTAGAGCATCTGCTTGGTAAGCAGAAGGTCCCAGGTTCAATCCCCGGCATCTCCAACTAAAAAGGGTCCAGGCAAATAGGTGTGAAAAACCTCCACTTGAGACCCTGGAGAGCCGCTGCCGGTCTGAGTAGACAATACTGACTTTGATGGACCGAGGGTCTGATTGAGTATAAGGCAGCTTCGTATGTTCATATATGGTATGGAAAGGAAACAAGAACTGTGAGACACTTGCTCTTCCTATTTCCCCTTCCTGTTCAAATATCCAAAGCTTCTCTAAAAAGCACATTAAACAACCTGGTCTAAGGGACATTAAAATACTCTTTCAGTTACAGTAAAACATATGAAACCAAAATGGAAGTCTAACTCACTCTTCTTCTACTGTCTGCTTTTTGATATAGAATCTCCTAGGATGTTGCCTCAGTCCAAGCCAGTTTTGTAGATCATGTATCATATCTTAATACACAGTATGAGGATTAAAACAACAATAAACAATTAGCCTTAGCTTGTTTTGTTTTCTATGGTTATTGTTGTACAGCAGAGTCTTAAACTGTAAATAATGTATATTTAATAATAAAAAAAAGACTTTTGTATGATTTTGTGTGGAAGACAAAATGCCTCGTGCCATGATTCTTTTTACTACCTAAAAGTACAGGGGCAGGGGTGCTAATCCTGCAAAGCGGTCTCGTTTCTGTTCTTCTAGGCAATTAATTTCTGTATCAGATCAGGGATGTGGACGTGTTGGATGGTAATAACATGTGAAACTCCCACAACTCAGATGTACTGATTTGGAGCATTGCTAAAAGTGCTGTCCCAGGGTCTTTGATCACTGAATAATATTTCTGACTCCGGTAACTAATCACGGTGTGTAGCACCTGCCACTGAAGCACATGCGAGCTACTGTGTCTACTTGATGAAATTAAAATCTAGAGATATGTTTGGGATCTGATTGCGGAACACTCCCACGAGCAATCAGCAATTGTTCTCCTGATACACTCTCTCCAGTTCAGACACATCCACCAGCTTCTCCTTGCCGCATTCCTAGACTGGATGGCAATTCCCAATCATATGTTTCCATTACAAGATAAAACTGTAGAATGCAAATTTGATGAGGCGTGGCTCAGTTCTAGATATGGGAGGTCGAAAATCACCAGGCAATATCTATTCCAATTTTAATTTTCCTGAATGAAGGAAACAGGTTTTCAATGGAAATCCATGATGCTGCGTATTGAATTCTATGTATATTTCCCATAGAATTCTATGTATATTTCCCATAGAATTCTATGTATATTTCCCATAGCTATAGGAGTTGTTGCATGTGCTATGCTGAACATGCATATTTGCAGTAAGTCACCCCAATGTGTGTACAGGTATTTGAAGAGTGCAAAGACTCTACATGCATACAAATAATCATGCAGGGCTCTCTCCCTGAAACTGGGGACTCTGCGTTTCAAATCCCATAGCGTACACTGGCATATGAACTTTACCCAACCTCAAGTGAATTCACACAAGACTGTGGTGGAGCTTGCCAGTGAGAAGCTGTTCTCCCACTCAACATACAAGCCACTCTTTCCAGAATGCTGTGTGAAAAGGAATTTGATGATCTCTGGTTCCTTCAGGTTCCATATGTAGCTGAGAACAGTGACATGTGCAAGATCTTACAAATACAAGGTCAGATAATGAAATGCGGAGGCATTCCCACAGCAAAGTTGAGCAAACATGACACCAGGATTGTGTAAAAGAAATCGAAAAGTAATCTCTTCATTAGGACCATTCAGCATCCTCAGTGCGGTAAGCAAATGTTGTTGTTGCTGTTACAGTACACAATTTTTTTTCATTCTCGCAACAGCAACTTATACATGTGGTAGTTCAAGTAACCACAATTCACAGGCATCACCTATCGGAGCATTTTTGTTTTATGTTCTTCACAAAGGTGTACCTAAATACTTGAAAGAATTAGAACGTGGCAGATTTATTGTCATCATTCATTGGGGACCCCCTCAAGGATCATCTTAATGGGCAATAGTGAAGCTTCACCAACAAATCAGTATGGTAATTAAACTTCATTCAGTCGACTATAAAACATGTGCTAAACTTCTGCAAAACTAAGCAGATGCCAGATTATCCCATCAGACCACAACTTCTAACTTCTGTGACAACCTTGGCTTTTTGTTCAACAAAACTACTTTCCCCCACCACCGTTAGCCAAGTTGATTATAGCTCTTATTTGATCGATTGACTCAATGGTCCAATCAACCCAACTATATCTGGAGAAGAACATCCATTCTTGCTACTTCTGTACGACTTCCCCAGTTACATCCAATTCTTTGTAGTCCCAGGTCAGAGTAACCCTAAAAACAGCACTTGCTGTATATAACTGAGTGCAAGCAATCAAAAAGACCGTGACACTAATTTCACTCAGTAAACAATCACAATAAACAAGCATAGAACAAGCGGCATGTTGGAATCTTCCTTTAGAGCCATCAAGCTCTAAATCACTGCACTAGAATAATATAATACAAGGTAGAACCACACATCTGCTTCAGCTGTAGGATTCCCTGCTCCATCTTTGCTTTCAGCAGAAAAGTGGCAGCTGGGGACACGAGAAAGGTAGGATTAATTCTGCTTAATTCTTCTGTGCGCCATACTTTCCTTCACAACCATCTTTCCTGGCTACTTCACTCCCAGTGGGAATTCTGAAACATTTATTCATTTGGGGGGGAATACAGTGAGTACGCTAAGTCCGTATCTTCTCACCTCATTGCTCCTGCATATTGCCCTTCTCGCCATTTATTTGCACACTGACAACAAACACTGGTTTAAGAAACACTTTTTTTTTTTTTGCTGAACGTGTACTTCTATACAATTGAATCCAGCAATATAAGATTTTAAAGGCTTCTTGTTCATGTAACTTTGTTCATGTGTGGCCTAGGCTGCTTGAAACATCAACAGATGAACTGTTGGTATCAAAAATGGACACTGGTTCATACTCATAAGCTTTTCATTGAATAGCTGCTGTGTCAAGGTGTGACTTGCATATGAGGCTGGACCATCACAGGTCCAAAACCAGTGAAAGAACTTCTGTATCAACTCATAGCACCTCAACTAGGCTTCCCAACCCTCCCGCCCTGGCGGGGGATCCCGGGATTTCCAGCCTCTTCCCCCACTCCCCAAAAAAATGGAAGCAGGGGGAGGGGGGAAACGGCGCCAAGGAGCATGGCAAGCCGCCCCATCCCGGAGCGGGAGAGGCTGCCTTGTCGCTGCCGCCCCCTCCCTGCCCACCGCAGCTGCTCCTCCGAGATGGGCCCAGGCTGAGCCCATCTCGGAGGAGCAGCCACGACGAGTGGAGAAGAGGCGGCAGCAGCACAGCGGAGTCGCTCGCTCTGAGACGGGGCGGCTCGCCACACTCCCCGGAGCCGTTTCCCTCCGTCCCCCCTAGCTCCACGCCAGAGTCTCCTGGCTCCATCCCCAAAGTCTCCTGGCTCCACCCCCAAAGTCCCCAGATATTGGACTTGGCAACCCTAACCTCAACGTTTTTAGGTGGAGCAGTTCAAATGTTCAGGCAGTCATGTAGTTTGCATAATCAAATAATCAAGAACTATAAATGCATAAATGAATAGGAAGCAGCAAATTGACAAATACTTTCTTAGCCCCTGACTTCACTTCAGACTCGTTGCTTTTCAGGCAGCTTATGTGTTCAGCTGCAAGTAATCTAGTGATAAGTCACTGAATGATCAGTCATGCATATGTATGCACGAATTAGCCTTGAATATTTTCTTCTGGCAAGCTGTTCGATTGCTCAACTGTTTCAACTGAATTTCCCAGTGACATTAAAATCCTAAATCTGTGCATCTGCAGCTTAAATCAATTGCCAACAAGGAGATGTATGTCATAATTTATTAAAATCACATCCAGCCCTTTAATTGTATAATCCTATAATGAATCCTTGAGGAGAAAGGAAGGAATTAGGAATGTGATTCTACACACTTCCTAAAATGAGCTGACAATACGAAGGCGCTCTCTCTCTCTCTCTCTGGTCTTTACAGATAATGGAGGAGGTTGATGGAGGGGAAAACCCTATTACTGATTAAAACAACAGCAATATAAATTAAAATTGTTCAGATGGTGTTGACTAAAAAATTATACCCTTCTCCAAGAGGGGAGGGGATGGAGTAAGGAGGCCAGGCTTGATATTCTGCCATAACCTGGCAGAATATCTCTGTCTCACAGACTCTACAGAACTGGACCAAGTCCCGCAGGCAACTAGGCAGAGAGTTCCACCAGGCTGGTGCCAGGGCTAAGAAGGCCCTGGCTCCGGTCAAGGACAGCCAGATTTCTCTTGGGCCAAGGATTGCCTGGAGGTTTTGCTTCAAAGAGCAATCAATTCTACAGTAAGTCCCTATGAATGTAATGGGTTGGATCCAGAAGAAAAGTTAATACAGGGAGTCAGCAGAACAGATCTTTCTCTACTTTGCCCTTTCACAAGAAGCCCGATTTTCTCTAAAAATCCTTTCTGACTGGTCAGCAAAGTCTGCCTTCTCCTTCTTCCACTGGTGCCCTCTGCAATCCAGTATTACCTGAGGAAAGAAGCATGGAGAAGAAATGTGTTGCTATTTAAATAGTTTCTAGACTAAGTGAAACGACTCGAATCATCACTATGGGAGTGAGGGACTACGTGCTTTAGTATAAGAATACCATATGGTTTTCCATCTTAGTATTAAGCAATCCATCCCCCCCCCCCCCCCGCAATCCATGGCACTAGAAACTTCCTCACTTTTTACTTTTATTTATATACCAGGTCTCAATGGGTCTCAATAGGGATCCAGAGCAGCTTGCAATATCTTTCTCTCCTTCTCAAATTTAAATCTTGATAACAACAAATCTGTGAGGTAAGTTAGACTGAGACAGAACGATTGGCACAATGTCACTTATCAGTGTTCCCTCTAAGCTGCGTCAACGTGAGTAGCTCACGGATGTTTAGCCTCCTACTCACACATTTTTGTCTTAGCTCAGGAAGGATGGTTCTAGAGCAAAATTTATCCAGTAGCCAATCTGCTGGCTTACAACTTTAATGCCTGTCAGCGTAGGATTCATTGAGTCTTCAACAATGAGAGAACTCTTTTCTTTTTGAAAATAAGTTTCATTTATTGATTACAACAATGTTACTCTTGCAGAAGGTCTTTGAGAGTGATAACGTATAGGGAACAAACACTAGCATTTATGGGGATACATCAAAGCCTGGGGAGTTTAAATCATTCTCATAATAAAGCTACATTCTGCTTTCAGAGGTGCTTGATTCACACGCTTGTTATCTCTTCCGTTGGGCCATCCCCACTCCCCCTCCCGGCTGGTGTCCTTGCCGGCGCCTGGGAAGCGGCTGTACTCCTCTGCACTTCAAAACCCTTTATGGCCTCTGGCACCCAATTCCCCCCCGCCTTCCTTTTCCCCCTCAGGCATGCCTAAAGTTCTACAGGGGATCACTGGGGTTAGTTGCAGATAAATAAACATTATAGGAGACATGGTTAATATCAATGGAACACAAGCTGACAATGCCAGTAGCTCACAAACTAGACTCCACAGTTTAGAAGGAGCATTGGTCACTGTCACACACACACACATTGCCCCCCCCAGGGGGAATGCCACCTTCAGCCATCGCAGTATCAATGTTTGGAAGCTCCTCTGAGGGTTCAGAACAGGAGTAGAGGGGGTTAGCTCACCTGAGCCCTCCTCCTCCCAGTTGGAACACCTTCTGCTACAGCTTTGGCACCCAGCATTTTTCTTCCCTGGCCTTTCTACTGCTGACGCCTCCTTTTACCCTCCTTTCCTCCCCTTGGGGACCTGTCCTGCCCTCTCTTACTGGATCTGCCCCCTGTCTGTCACAGACCAGCCTCCTCCATTGGCCTGATCCAGCCTCTGTGTGTGAGGAAGACCCACTTTCCTTCTCCCCACCTCTCAGCATGGGCCTACTAGGTAAGCTGCCCTTAGTACCATCCTTTTCTTCCAGATTGAGAATGGTAACATTCAGATCACTGTATGGTTGGGGTCTACAGTTGTCCACACAATTACAAATACTATAGCGGTGGATCAATGAGAACAAAAGCTATATCAATATCTAATCAATATGCATGGCTTAGCAGTGCTGGAATGAAGGGAAGTAACAGTGCTTTTAGAAAATAGTTTTTAGTGGCAGTTTAAAGCAAAAGGAGAAGTTAGCTTGCTGGGGCGTCAGGAAACCAGGGAGGTGACGAAAGGTTAGTGACCTTTCGAGAAAACCACAGAAACAGCTGGAGCCGTAGCAGCAAGCTTAAGAAGAGCTTCCTCTTTCTGCAGGTAGAACGTATGCGCAAGATGAAAGCGATTTAGCAATAAGGAATGTGCGTAATAATATTCTTAATAACGAAAACAAGGGACAGCTGGCAGCGAGAAAGGCCCATATAAGGTAGAGAAACCCAGGGAGGGGGCACCAGCAGCCTGATACCTCACACATCTTGCGGTTGAAGCTTGTTTTTGGGACCCAGGAGAGAAGCTGAAATGCACAGGTGTCCATGGAATGGGTCAAGATAGGGTATAAAAGACGGTAGACAACTGTAATTTGCTGCTCAGAGTCCAGACTCTCTCTCTGATGCCCGTGTACAAAGGGCCCGTGCACGTTAAATAAAAAAAGCTGTTTTCCTGATCTTGCCTCAGACCTCGTTTGTAAGTATGATTTACTATTAATTGGGCAACACAGGACTTTTCCTGCTACAATACCATGGGGGTCCTTTGAAGCCACAACCATGTGGGAAATTGATTTTTATTTTTCTAGTGAGGAAGACCCATTAAGCCTGCTCCTTCTTTCTGCTCTCATGTCTTGTCAGCAGTGAAGTCATAATCTGATCTGTTAACATAGCCGTTGCTCAGTTCCACCCCGGTGTGGCAGCATGTGGACCATGAGTGGTTCTAAATCCTGATAGGAGTGGTTCTCATTGGTCACCTCTGCGGCTTCACATATCATCTGCCTACTCAGAAGCAAATCCCATGTTATTCAGTGGGGTTTACTTCCAGGAATGTACTCTTAGGCAGGGGTCGTTTTGTAGAAAAATAGGTGGTGGAGCTCATCCAGGGATTGTTATGCAGCTGCACTTACTATTCAGTGGACAAGGTAGGTAGGTGGGGAGGGGGGCATCAGAAAAGTTCAGGAGCTGTGCTCCTGTGAGCTCCTGCTGAATTCAAGGCCTGGACTTAGGAATGTGCAGGGGGATATGGATGAAAGGAGGAACCATATCGGTTTTCAAACAGGTGTTCAAAGCCAAGATTTGCCTTGCCTGTTAAATATTACTGGTGAAGGGAAAATGAAAATATATTCATTCTGAATTTTTTTTCTTCTTTTTTCCATGTGAAGCACATCCTTTCTTGCTCTCCTTATCCCATCAAATCCTAAATGCATTGATTAGCTACTTAAAGTAAATAAATAAATAAATAAATAAATGGTGAAACAAGTTACCATGTGATTAGAGCATTTATTCCAGAATGAGTCTCTCTTGTTATTAATAGTGTATTCCCAAGGGGATGTTAGATCTAAACCTATCTAATCAGTGACCCTCATAATAAGTTTGAGTTTGTGTGACTGCTGAAAATTCTGAGTTTGTGGTTGCTGGGGAACTGCTGTCTGTTTGGTTTGAGTGGGTTGAAGGTGATTGTAGCTGATTGATTAGGAGTGGCTGTGTTCCCCACTCTCTTTGCATTATTAAGCTGCGCCTTGCCAGAGGCGAGAGCCTTTGGCATGAGCCGAAGGGCGAGAGCTAAAGGGCTCTTGGCCTGTGGCTCTTAGTCTGGGGGCTCTGTAAGGACCAGGAACCCAGATTCCTTGTGCTCCCAATAAGGTAAGTTGACCCTCCAGAAGAAGAGCAACATAAACAAACAGGATTTAAAAGGAGACTGTAAATTTTAAAAAAGCTATCATGAAGGTAGAATGCCAGAAGGGGGGTGGGGGCTTTCCAGTGCTTTGCACTGAGTGTCACAAGTATAACTATCTGCCCACAGGACAGAAGTCTTGGGTGTGTGCTCGATGCAAGGAGCTCCTGATCTTCAGGGAACGAGTTTGTACCCTTGAGGCTGAGATGACTGACCTGGAGAAGCAGAGACAGTCAGGCACTCAGAGAAGACTCTTGGGGACATATTAGATGACCCCCGCTTTGAACGTGGCAGCCCTGTTGCTGCCAGGGAGCATGAGAGTCGAGAGGAAGCAGGGTACCATGCTAAGGATAAGGGGAATGCGCCCTCAGAAGGGACCTCTTCTTCAGTTGGTGAGCAGTTATCCTTTCACGCCAGGGGCAGGGAGGGGGGGGGGAGTCTTGGTAGTTGGTGATTCTATCCTTAGGCAAGTAGACAGCTGGGTGGCAAAACCGCGTACTGACCGTATGGTGACTTGCCTGCCTGGTGCGAAGGTAGCAGACATTGCGCATGTAGTAGATAGGCTGATAGACAGTGCTGGGGAGGAGCCAGTGGTTGTGGTGCATGTTGGCACCAACGATGTGGGGAAATGCAGTCATGAGGTCCTGGAGGAAAAATTTAGGCTGCTAGGCAGGAGACTTAAGGCCAGGACCTCCAAGGTAGCCTTCTCAGAAGCGCTACCTGTTGACTTCCACATATATTAGTCCAGAATTACAAAACCCAAGGCCATGCCAGCAGGTGCAAAGGGAGGAGTGGGGAATCAAACCCGGTTCTCCCAGATAAGAGTCCGCGCACTTAACCACTACACCAAACTGGCTCTTTTACCTCATATATCTCTGCTACCTCATATTACGTTGTATGGCACACATGGCCCAGCCCCACAAAGTCCCATTTGTGTTTGATCCAGCCGTCCTAACAAATGAGTTCAACACCCCTGCCCCAGAGGGTTGAGCAATAAGTCTCCCTGAAGGTCTTGCCATTCTTCAACTACCTAGCCCCGGAGCCTCGAGAGTGAGTGAAGTGAGCATTTACTCTGTGTTGGGAAGTCAGGGGAAAAACACTGTTCCCAAAACTTAAAACTCAAAAGTAGAAAGCAACGGTTATCCGATTTGTCTAGCGCTATTTCAAATCCATGTCCCAAACTGCGTTCTTTAAAAAAAAAAAAACTTTAAAAAATCCCTCCATGGAATCCGAAGTGTTCCATGGCGCATGGGAATACTGATGGGGTTCAGCAGCTCTCAGCACAAGTCTGTGCAGCAAATAAATACAGTGCCAAAAATATTGTTCTTTCCACTCTCGTTTTCATTTCCTTGAAAACCAAATTTTCCCTCCAGTTTGCTGCTGTTCCACAGCAGAGCCTGCACAAATCCTGACATGCACAATGAATCAGATAAAGGTATCCTTTCTGATCCTTGTTCAGTTTTTTGTGATAGCAAAGCGACTGGTAGATAACTCAACTGTTAGTGTTCTTGCTTAGCTTAATACATACATTTGGTCACCATGATTAGACTGATGTGAGTTATGAGAGCCACAGATATAACGGGTATGGAATTCTAGCAGGAGCTCATTTGCATATTAGGCCATACCCCCTGATGCAGCCAATCCTCCAAGAGCTTTCAAGGCTTTTTTTTTTTTGTAAGCTCTTGGAGGATTGGCTACATCAGGGGTATGTGGCCTAATATGTAAATGAACTCCTGCTAGAATTCCACCCCTGGATATAGATAAAGGTATAATGGAGTTCAATATTATCAAATCTCAGAAACTAAGGAGGGTTGTTACTTGGACCACCAAGGAAGACTTTGCAGAGGAAGGTAATGGCAAAACACATCTGCTTAATCACTTCCTTGAAAATCCTATGGGACCACCATAAGTTGGCTGCAAATTGATGGGACTTTATACGCAAAGATATAGGTTAAAGTGGCTGGTTGCCACAGCTAGTCTACGAATACACGTCTGGAGAAAACAGTATTGCAAAAGGAACTAACAAATCTAAAAGCAGTGTTGTAATCCTGGTGCATTTCCTGCGGCTTCCCACAGGCAAAACCAATTTAGCACAACTCTGTTTAAAGCTTTTGAAATAGAGGACTTTCTCTCTCTTAGTACATTAGTGATGTTTAAAAAACCCAAAAAAAAACTGCTGTTAGCTGATGTGCTCGCTCCACTGCTTTTCCTTCTCAGCTGTGGTCAGTGAGGTGCCCATCAGAGCAATGAATGCAGGCTCGTTTGCTTTCTCAGCTATCTGATGGTTAATCTGGACATCCTGAGAACTGAAGGAAAAGGGAACACAGCATCAAGCTCTACTAAACACTGTAGGTGCCTTTTGATACGTTTCCATGGGAAGATGCGCAGTACAAAAGGTATCATTGTCGCTTGTATCGAATGACAAAAGGCTAAGTGCACAAAGTAGGTCAGAGAAGGTTTATCTTCAGGTAAGCTGCTGTGCTAGTTCTTTTGAGTTTTCTTTGCAGAAAAGAGTTCCCTGGCCACGAATCACATTCCACTTGATTTTACCCTTTCCTTGCTGTATCTAGGTGTGCATTCAGCTTCCCCGAATTAAAACGTCAACAGTGAATAAGTGTCTTGCCAGCATTTATCCAGCATTTCCGAAGCCAAAGCACTTTGTTGTTGTTGTTCAGTCACACAGTTGAGTCCGACTCTTTGCAACCCCATGGACAAAGTCACGCCAGATCCTCCTGTCCTCCACCATCCTTCGAAGTCTGCTCAAATTCGTGTGAGTTACATCAGTAACGCTGTCCAGCCATCTCATCTTTTGCCGTCCCCTTCTTCTTTTGCCTTCTGTCTTTCCCAGCATCAGGGTCTTCTCCAGTGAATGCTCCCTTCTCATTTGGCCAAAATATTTGAGCTTCAGCTTCGGCATCTGACCTTCCAGGGAACAGACTGGGTTGATTTCCATTAGGACTGACTGATTTGATCTTCTTGCAGTCCAAGGGAATCTCAAGATTCTTCTCCAGCACCACATCTCAAAAGCATCTATTCTTCTGCGCTCGGCCTTCCTTATGGTCCAGTTCTCACAGCCATACATTACTACTGGGAATACCATCACATTGACTATACGGACTTTTGTTGACAGGGTGATGTCTCCACTTTTTATTATACTGCCCAGGTTCGCCGTAGCTGTCCTCTGAAAGAGCAAACGTCTTTTAATTTCATGGTTACAGTCACCATCTGCAGTGATCTTGGATTCCGGAAATGTGAAGTCTGTCACTACTTCCATGTCTTCCCCTTCTATTTGTCATGGTGTGATGGGGCCGGATGCCATGATCTTAGTTTTTTTGATGTTGAGTTTCAAGCCTACTTTTGTGCTCTCCTCTTTCACCCTCAACAAGAGGTTCTTTAGGTCCTCCTCACTTTCTGCCATTAGAGTGGTATCATCTGCATATCTGAGGTTGTTGATGTTTTCCCCGGCAATCTTAATTCCGACTTCTGCTTCATTCAGGCCAGCATTCCGCATGATGTACTCTGCACATAAATTAAATAAGCAGGGTGACAATATACATCCTTGTCAAACTCCTTTTCTTATTCTAAACCAATCAGTTGTACCATATTCCATTCTGACCATAGCTTCTTGACCCTTATACAGGTTTCTCAGGAGACATGTGAGGTGGTTTGGTACTCCTATCTCTTTGAGGACTTGCCACAGTTTGTTGTGATCCATACAATCATAGTCAATGAAGCAGAAATAGACATTTTTCTGATACTCCCGTGCTTTCTCCGTAATCCAGCAAATGTTGGCAATTTGATCTCTAGTTTCTTTACCTCTCTGAAACCCAGCTTGAACTTCTGGTAGTTCCCGATCTACATACTGCTGAAGCCTAGCTTGTAGGATCTTTAACATGACCTTGCTAGCATGTGAAATGAGTGCAATGGTGCGATAGTTTGAACATTCCTTGGCATTACTCTTCTTTGGGATTGGAATATAAACTGATCTTTTCCAATCCTGTGGCCACTGTTACATTTTCCAAATTCGTTGACATAATGTGTGCATCACTTTAACAGCTTCGTCTTTTAGGACTTTGAATAGCTCAACTGGGATACCACCATCTCCGCTTGCTTTGTTGTTAGTAATGCTTTCTAAGGCCCTTTTGACTTCACTCTTCAGGATGTCTGGCTCATGGTCATCGATTTCACTATCATTGTTGTCAAGGACATTGAGATCCCTCTTGTATAATTCTTCTGTGTATTCTTGCCACCTCTTCCTGATCTCTTCTGCTTCTGTTAGGTCCCCACCATTTTTGTCCTTTATCATGGCCATCTTTGCATGACACATTCCCTTGATTTCTCCAATTTTCTTGAAGAGATCTCTTGTCCTTCCCATTCTATTATTTTCCTCTACTGATTTGCATGGTTCTTTCAGGAAGGCCTTCTTTCTCTCCTTGCTGTTCTCTGGAAATCTGCATTCAGTTGGGTGAATTTTTCCTTTTCACCTTTGCCTTTTGCTTTCCTTCTTTCCTCAGCTGTTTTGAAAGCCTCATCAGACAGCCACTTCGCTTTCTTGCTTTTCTTTTTCTTTGGGATGGTGCTGATTGCTGCCTTCTGTACAATGTCATGAACCTCGGTCCATAGTTCTTCTGGCACTCTGTCTATCAACTCTAGTCCCTTAAGCCTATTTTTCACCTCCACTGTATATTCATAAGGAATGTGATCAAGGTCAAACCTGAACGGCCTAATGGCTTCCCCAGTTTTCTTCAGTTTAAGCCTGAATTTTGCGATGAGTAGCTCATGATCTGAGCCGCAGTCAGCTCCAGGTCTTGTTTTTGCTGACTGTAAGGAGCTTCTCCATATTTGACTGCAGAGTATATAATCAATCTGATTTCTGTGTTGCCCATCAGGTGATGTCCATGTGTAGAGTCGCCTTTTAAGTTTTTGGAAGAGGGTTTCACTATGACCAGCTTGTTCTCTTGACAAAACTCTGTTAGCCTTTGCCCAGCTTCATTTTGTTCTCCAATGCCAAATTTGTCAGTTGTTTCAGTTACCTTTTGACTTCTTACTTTGGCATTCCAGTCCCCTATGATGAGGAGGACATCTTTTCTTTGTGTAAATTCTAGAAGGTGTTGTAGATCTTCATAGAACTGGTCCACTTCAGCCTCTTCTGCATCAGTGGTTGGGGCATAGACTTGAATTACTGTGATATTGAAAGGTTTGCCTTGGATACAGACCGAGATCATTCTGTCATTTTTGAGATTGTATCCCATTACCGCCTTCCTCACTCTATTGTTAACTATAAAGGCCACACAATTTCTTCTACGGGACTCTTGCCCACAATAATAGATGTAGTGATCCTCTGAGTTAAATTCACCCATTCCTGTCCATTTGAGTTCACTGATTCCCAAGATGTCGATGTTCAGTCTTGCCATCTCTTGTTTGACTACATCCAGCTTGCCTTGATTCATAGATCTTACATTCCATGTTCCGATGCAGCATCGGACTGTTCTTTTACCATCAGACACATCCACAGCTGAGCTTCCTTTATATAATAATAATAATAATAATAACTTTTAATTTCTATCCCGCCCTCCCCGCCAAAGCAGGCTCAGGGTGGCTTACAACATAAAATACATTATACATCAGATTACATGAATTGCAAATAAAATCCAAGTTAAGACAAATTACAAGTTAAAATTTACAAATTACAATGGTGCTAAAACATTCGATCTTCAATAATTCCATAAAATTCAGTAACCAAGAGCAATTTTTTAGAGGCGTTTCCTAGTTTATCATTGGTTGAAGGCTAGTTTATAGAGGTGGGTCTTACAGGCCCTGCGGAACTGTTCCAAACTCCGCAGGGCCCGCACCTCTACCGGGAGTTGATTCCACAGCAGTGGAGCAGCAATAGAGAAGGCCCTATCTCGGGTGGCCTTCAATCTGGCCTCCCTTGGCCCAGGGACGGTCAGCTGGTTTTTTCCAGCCGACCGCAATGCTCTTTGGGGCTCATATGGGGAGAGACGGTCCTTCAGGTAGGCAGGTCCTCGGCCATATAGGGCTTTAAAGGTGATAACCAGCACCTTGTAACGAACTCGGTATCCCACTGGCAGCCAGTGCAGTTTGCGCAGCCCCGGCTGTATGTGCTCCCATCTTGGGAGTCCCAACAACAGCCTAGCCGCCGCGTTCTGCACCAGCTGCAGCCGCCGAGTTCGGCACAGGGGCAGCCCCATGTAGAGAGCGTTGCAGTAATCCAGTCTCGAGGTGACCGTAGCATGGATCACCGTTGCTAGGTCACGGCGCTCTAGGAAGGGGGCCAACTGCTTCGCCCGTCGGAGATGAAAGAACGCGGACTTGGCAGCGGCCGCTATCTGTGCCTCCATTGATAGTGAAGGCTCCAGGAGAACCCCCAAGCTCTTGACCCTATGTGCCGCTTTCAGCAGCACACCGTCAAAAATCGGCAAGGGGATTTCCCTTCCCAGGGCACCGCGACCCAAGCAAAGGACCTCTGTCTTCGTTGGATTCAACTTCAGCCCGCTCAGTCTGAGCCAACCTGCCACGGCTTGCAATGCTAGGTCCAGGCTTTCTGGGACGGAGTCAGGTCGGCCGTCCATTAATAGATAGAGCTGGGTGTCATCTGCATATTGATGGCACCCAAGCCCAAACCTCCGGGCAATCTGGGCAAGGGGGCGCATGTAGATGTTAAATAACATCGGAGAGAGAACTGCCCCTTGTGGCACCCCACACACTAGGGGGTGCCTCCGGGACAGCTCCCCCCCAATTGCCACCCTTTGTCCCCGTCCATCAAGGAAGGAGGAAAGCCACTGTAAAGCCAACCCCCTTATCCCTGTGTCGGCGAGCCGGCGGGCCAGTAGCTGATGGTCGACCGTATCGAACGCGGCCGACAGATCTAACAACATCAGCACCGCCACGCCGCCTCGATCCAGATGCCGCTGGAGGTCATCCATCAAGGCGACCAGCACTGTCTCCGTCCCATGACCCGGACGAAAGCCGGACTGGTAGGGGTCTAAGGCGCAAGTGTCATCCAAAAAGCCCTGCAACTGCGACGCTACTGCCCTCTCTAAAACCTTACCTAAAAATGGTAGGTTCGAGACCGGTCGATAATTCGCCAATTCGGCCGGGTCTGCTGTACTCTTTTTTAAGAGAGGGCGGACCATAGCCTCTTTCAAAGATGTTGGGAATTGCCCTTCCAAGAGGGATCTATTTATGATATCCCGTATAGGATATCTAAGCTCCCTCTGGCAAGATTTAATTAGCCATGAGGGGCATGGGTCGAGATCACAGGTTGTAGAGCGTGCAGTTGAGAGAATTTCGTCGACTTCCCCAAGACTGAGCGCGTCGAAGTGATCCAGGATAACTTCAGAAGACAGGCACGGAGCCCCGGGTTCTTGTTCTGCATCCAATGTGGCAGGAAAGTCCTGGCGGAGTGACAAGATTTTATCTGCAAAAAATTTCGCAAAAGCCTCACAGCCTATTTCCAATTCTCTCATATTTGGTCTGCCCTGGGGCAGATTGGTCAAATTTTCAATTATCTTAAATAATTGTGCCGGGCGCGAATTTGCAGATGCAATCCTGGCCGCAAAGTAATCTTTCTTTGCGGCTTTGACTGCCATCTCATAAGACTTCATAAACGTTCTATAGGATGTTCTTGTCGCTTCGTCACGAGTATGCCGCCACCGTCTCTCTAGTCGTCTGAGCCCCTGTTTCAGCCGGCGAAGCTCCAAGGTGTACCAAGGGGCCAGCCTGCTACGGGGGCGCAGAGGGCGCCGGGGTGCAATCTCGTTGATGGCTCTGGATAGCCTGTCATGCCAGGTCTCTACCAGGTCATCAAGGGAATTGCTAGGGGGCCAGGGGTCCCGCAGAGCCCTTTGGAACCGCTCAGGGTCCATCAGACTCCGCGGGCGAGCCAAAATAGGCTCGCCGCCCATACAGGGTTGAGGCGGCGCACCCACACGGGCCTTGAGGGCTAGGTGGTCCGACCATGGCACCGCTTCTACTGCGATACCGTCCACCAAAATCCCGGACGCAAAGATCAAGTCCAACATGTGTCCGGCCTGATGCGTGGGGGTGGTAACAAATTGGGAGAGTCCCAGTGTCGCCATGGAAGACACCAGGTCCAGCGCCTGATTGGAGGCCGCGTCGTCTGCATGGACGTTGAAGTCACCCAAGACCATAAGCCTTGGGAACTCCAACGCCCAGCCCGCCACCGCCTCCCTCAGGGCTGGTAAGGCGTTGGCTGGTGCGTTTGGCGGACGGTACACCAGCCAAATCGCCAACCCCTCCCCCACCTCCCATGCCAGACCGGCACATTCCAGGCTTTGACCCAGCTGCTTCACTCTTTCTGTGGTTACTTGGACATGCCCTCCGCTCTTCCCCAGCAGCATTTTGGGCACCTTCTGACCTGAGGGGCTTATCTTCCAGTGCCATAACTTTTAGTCTTTTGTTACTGTCCATGGGGTTTTCTTGGCAAGGATACTGGAGTGGGTTGCCATTTCCTTCTCCAGTGGATCACATTTTGTCTGGGTTCTCAGCTGTGGCCTGTCCAACTTGGGTGGCCCTGCATGGCATAGCCCCCAGCCTCACTGAACCGCGCAAGCCCTCTCGCCACGTCAAGGCAACCATCCATGAGAGGGCAAAGCACTTTAGGGAAACTATTTATGCAGCTGGTTAGAAATTCTCTGAATCAAGCAAGACAGAATGTGTTGGGGTTTTTTTGAGATTCTCTAATACAGTCTAAGAGCAGCTATAAAGTTAAAAGGGCTACACTTATACCTTTCCATATTTCCCACCATTTGCTCTGATTTCCATGGCAAAGGGAGAGGAAAGAGGCTTTTCTGCAGGGCCATTGGCTAAAGCTCCTTCGGAACAATGCTTTTGCTTTTGAAAATGGCATTCCCTTGGTTCGCAAATTGCAGTTGCAATTACTTGCAGCTTGGTTTCAAAAAGCCACCTAATTATGTCACTGGATGAGAGAAGTTTTTGCCTTGGAAATATCGGCTACCTGCGTGGCTTTTTGCTTAGCTCCTGCTCTTTGAGCCTGCCTGAAAATCTCCTGGACTTTGGATCAAATCTTGTTAGGGTTGCCAAGTCCAATTCAAGAAATATCTGGGGGTGGAGCCAGGAGAAAGGTTGTGACAAGCATAGTTGAACTCCAAAGGGAGTTCTGGCTCTTACAATTAACGGGACCACAAACCTTTTAAACGCCTTCCCTTCATTGAAAATAATGAAGGATGGGGGCTCCTTCTTTTGTGGCTTATGGAATTGGACCCCTTGGTCCAATCTTTTTGAAACTTTGAGGTTGTTTTGAGGAGAATCATCAGATGCTATGCTGCAAAGCTTACTCCTTTCTCTTCCCTGTTTTAGCCTCACAATGACCCCGTGAGGCAGGTCAGGCCCAATGAGTGACTAGCCCAAGTCATTGAACCATCACCTATGACCCCCAGATCTTTCTCCTCTCACCAATCCTAACCCCACAAGAGAGGGAGCTCTTGGGTGTTCACTAAGCAGGACCCGTACCAGCTTGGTTTGTACACCTTCAAGCTATGCGAACTACTTCTCACGGGACGAATGGTTATCTAATGCAATCTGCCTGACCAATGCCCATTCCCATCAAATGATACAAGAAAAACCCTGAAAGGATATGAGAGTCAGGCAGCTTTTCTTTTTGTTTCAGAAAGAGAAGACACCACCTGGGCTACCTGCTCCTCTTTCAGAGACGGCACAGCTCAATTCCAGAGAGTCCTACTTCTTTTTAGGACCACACAAGCAACTATGCCCACCTTCTGGGCATGGGACAGAGGTCACTGGGAGTGTTCGTGAAATCCCTGCCGTGTGCATGGGGGGTGTACTAGGTGACCTTGGAAGTCCCTTCCAGCTCTGTGATTCTATGATTCTATGAACTACACTTCAAAGCTCCAAGTGTGCCAGCCATCAAAAGTACTTGATCTCCCAGGAAGGGAAACGTTTCCCCAGTAGCCATGGAAGAGAAAAGGAATGGGTGGGAAGCAGGGCTTTCTTTTTTCAGCAGGAATGCACAGGAACACAGTTCTGGCTGAATTGGCATCAGGGGGTGTGGCCTAATATTCAAATGAGTCCCTGCTGGACTTTTTCTACCCCAAAAGAAGCTTTGGTGGGAAGAGAAACACTGTTCCCACCCTCTGGCTCTTCAACTGCACTTACAGCTAGCCAAGCCCAGGGATATATTAACATTTGATTTCTGGGAACTCCCCTGCTTTGGTTTTCACACACATATGAACATATGAAGCTGCCTTCTACTGAATCAGACCCTGGGTCCATCAAAGTCAGTCTTGTCTTCTCAGACTGGCAGCGGCTCTCTAGGGTCTCAAGCTGAGGTTTTTCACACCTATTTGCCTGGACCCTTTTTAGTTGGAGATGCCGGGGATTGAACGTGGGACTTTCCGCTTACCAAGCAGATGCTCTACCACTGAGCCGCAGTCCCTCCTCTAACGCACACACTCTGAGCTGCAGTACTCCTATTCATTCACAGGAACTTTAGACAGATTCTTGTGATTGTTCACCTCAAGACAAGGGGGGGTGGATTTTCCTCCAACAAAGATTTTGTCTCCTATATTCACCAAATCTTATTGGCCAGCAAAAGTTTGAAAAGCAGCTGGGGTTCAAACCAAATGGTCAATCAGAGCATTTATTTGTTCCCCTCATGCTCCCTGCTTTTCTCCTCCCCCTTCCTTTCTTCTCCTGAGAAACTAATTGATGAGGCCTAATTGAGGGGTAGAAACAATTATCAAGGGTTCACTGAAGCGCTAGTCTAAAGAGACTGATGGCTACTGACTTTTAAAAGAACGTGATGGGCCACACTATGCTGTGTGAGGGGCTTCTCTAGGAATTAGTGGCTTTTAAGGCACATGGATCAATCCCCTATAGGTAAGGATCCCAGTAGATAAATGGGAACCATACCCCCCTCCCTCCAACTATCCACCTCATCCAACAAGGCTCTGTCATTGCTGAGAGAGTAGAGTTGCAGAGACACTGGTTGAATGGAAAGCAGTTTGGGGGGGGGGGGGGAGGTTTGAGAGAAAGTGCAAGATTCACTCCTCCCAAACCTCACCACCTCTAGCAGGCTGCCAGTGCCAGTCTCCCAATGCCCCATTGCTGCCCACTGGCTGTATGACCCACCCAGAGCCCTCCCCCAGCTGGGAGTCTTCCAATGAGGCCTGCCTGAGCAGGCCCTCCGCTGAAATTCCTTGCCACATGGTGTTTACTCTTCAACCAGGCAAAAAGCTCCATCCCCTTCTGAGTTCACACTGGGCCAAACTGAAGATGAACGGTAGCCACTGCAAGACCTGGTTGGCAAGTAAGCCCTTGATTGGCCAACATTCCCACACAGAAGAAGAAGGAGGAGGAGGAGAAGGAGAAGGAGAAGGAGAAAAAGAAGGAGAAGGAGAAAGAGAAGGAGAAGAAGAGGAAGAAGAAGACAAAGAAGACAAAGAAGAAGATGAAGAAGATATTGGATTTATATCCCGCCCTCCACTCAGAAGTGTCTCAGAGCAGCTCACAATCTCCTTTACCTTCCTTCCCCACAACAGACACCCTGTGAGGTGGGTGGGACTGGAGAGGGCTCTCACAGCAGCTGCCCTTTCAAGGACAACCTCTGCCAGAGCTATGGCTGACCCAAGACCATTCTCGCAGGTGCAAGTGGAGGAGTGGGGAATCAAACCCGGTTCTCCCAGATAAGAGTCCACACACTTAACCACTACACCAAACTGGCTCTCCAATTGAGCCCCAATTGGCTCCCTGCACCCTTGTGCTTCCTTTGAGTAGATGGGGGGGGCAGGCAAATGCTGTCACTTGCTCCAATTCAGGTAATGGTTATGTTCAGGATCAGGACTCTTTGTAACCAGAGCAGATAATAAATGAGAGTGATTTGGGGATAATCACTCAGCCTAACCTACCTCATAGAGTTGTTGTAAGCCTCTCTGAGACCCCACTGGAGAGTGAAAATGTGTATAAGTGGTATAGATGTCTTAATAACTATATGACAAACATAAGCATTGTAATCTAGAGCAAGGGCCAAAAATACAATGTGTACATCCAGTTCTGATGTTTCCTCAGAGAGCTATGGAATGACATGGAGACTGGTTCAGGTTAACGGAGGTTGGCAATGGTTAAGTTTAACTAAATTCAGTTAAACAAACAGTCCAGGAAATCAGTTTGCCTCCCACTTGTTCCATGCTCTGACTTCTTTTAGAAAATACTCTTGTGTGATGAAAGTCAAAGAAAGGGACAACTACAATGGTCATGGACTGAAGTGCTTTCTCCTAAATGGAAAGCTGAAAAATATGGGGGGTTTTTTTCAGACCACGGGGAAAAAAAGGATTTGTCCTTGGTTGATCATCTTTACCTTATAATAGCTTGTGATCCCTTCCCAAGTCTCACTCATTAATTTTTTAAACCTTAATGAACTTACCTTTTATTTGCCTTTATCCATGGACCATTATCACTTCCACAACAGACTAGGGGATGTTACCTTTTTTAATTAGCACCAGTTAATTAAAAAAACAACAACAACAATGCCAGCCGAGAAAGCACAAAAGCGAGCTCAAATTGCTGGGAAGAAGACCGCTGCCTATAGCTGGCAACACAAAGCTCTCCTGCTCAGTGAACAATAGCTTTGGACGAGGAGCCTTTGAATGTGTGCGAAATATGTATCTTTAAAAGACTATTCATGTGTCCATTGTATTCTGCAAAGGACGTGGACGCGTTTCAGTCTTAAAAATGCATAGCAAAATATCCAGAGTCTTGAGCAGCTTCCCAAAAGACCGGAGTTCCATTATTTCCCTGTTGCCCACCCTGACGGACAAGAGCGGATTATTGGGTTTTTTTAAAAAATAGTAATATAAATCAGACTCAAACAAATGCTTATCCTCTTCGAATCTCCAAAGAAAACACTAAATTGGAATATACAAATGACAATGAAACAGTGCGTGAGGACATCAGCTTGTTCTCTCAAATGACGCTCTGAGACAAGGTGTCAAACATAAGGCTTGGGGGTCAAAACCAGCCCATCCAGAGCTCAAAACCAGCCCATCCAGTGAGCAACTGGGGCAATGGAGAGGACCAGAGATTCCTAGGGGGAGGGGGGGTGAGTGAGCAGCGCCACTGTGGTTGTGGCTTCAGCACAATGGAACAATCTCATCTTCAGAAGTCAAACAGCGTGGGAGCATCTGCCCAGCGCTGCGCCACTGGCTCTCCAGTCCATCCATGTGATTTTCCTCTGCACCCCTCTTCCCAGCCCATGGGGCCTTGCAGTGAGCATGCACCAACTTGGAGCTTACTAGCTGCTGTCCTTTAGAAAGTGTATATCTCCATTACCTGGTATTCATTTTATGACACACATGACCCCACTCAACAAAATGACAGTGATGTCAGATCTGGCCCTCATAACAAATGAGTTTCCCCCAGCGATGCGCCCAGTGCAGTGATTCACTTTTGGGTGACATCATTGCACTGGACAGGTCATAGCGCAGCAGTGCTCTTTGGGGATGGGGTTTCTCCCATGGCCAGTTCCGTGGTGGCAGTTTGGAGGCCTCAAAATTGGGGAAAACCCTGCCCCCAGAGGGAAACTGGGAATCCTAGATCTGTTGTCTGGAGTTCAATTTTGATACCATGAGATCTTCAGGCACCTCTTGGAGGTTGGCTAATCTAGGCCTGGCAGCACCCTCTGGGTGACTTGATGCCACCTCACTGGCATGACTTAACTAGGCCTGGTTGCTTGCTCCTGTTCAGCAGCAGCCCTCCCTATGACAGCCAGTGTGATATGGCAGTCAGCGCTTCAGAGCAGGGTTCTTGCTGTGGAAGCTGACTGGGGGATTTTGGACAAGTCATAGACTTTCAGCCTGAAAGTCTATGACTTGTCCAAAATGTTGTCTGTGACTTGTCCATGGTTGTCATGCAGCTCAAAAGGGAGAGAGGAGAATGATACAAGCTGCTTTAGTCCTCACCGCAGAGAAAGACTGTACCTTTCCTAGGTAAAGGCTGCAGGGAGGGGGAAGGAGATGGAAAGTTGAAGTCATAGGGGCAGATAAAGGTAGGTTGATGATTGGCTAGGAAGAAGATAGGGTTGACAATGCGAGGTTGGGAAATTTCTGGAGATCTGAGGGGTGGAGCCTGGAGAGGGTGAGGTTTGAGGAGGGGTGGGCCTCAGACAGGTTCAATGCCATAGACTCCACCCTCCAAACCAACCATTTTCTCTTGGAAAACCACTGTTGCCAATCTCCAGGTGAGGACTGGAGATCACTCAGAATTACAACTGCTCTCCAAATGACGAAGATGAGCTCCCTTGAAGAAAACGGTGGACTCTCTGTCATTATACTCTGCTGAGGTTGCTTCTCTCCTGCTTTGGTCCCCACTGTGAAGAATGACAAACAAAAGGAATGCTGAGCTTCAGCATATGTGTGATCATTGTCATGGAATGATGCCACAGCAAACTGAAGCTGAGTGCCCAAGGCTGGGGCACTCGCCTAGAGCTTTCTTCTAGAGCCTGTTGTATTTATTTTCACAATGGGCATTATTCTCAGTAGGGATATAATTTCCTCATGCCTTCCGACGTTGAAAGAATAGGTCTGCAGCTGCGTTCACAACTATTTTGCCATGTCTGCCCAGCTTCTATGCACAGTATTGGCAAGTGTGCTGGAGGAAGGGATTTGGCTCTAATGAAGCAGCAACGTTTCCTGCTGCACCTTAAAGGTCTTTTTTTTTATTCAAGTGATACATCATCGCATGCAACTCCAAGTTCTACATCTTGGGGCTACCGATACAAAAGCAGGGAAAATGGATGCCTTCTGGATACCCATTTATTCTAAAGAGGAGCCTTCACAGTGGTGAATTTTATAGCCACAGGGAAAGGGGGTAAGGCTGACCTCTTGTCTCATTATAGGTACTGGGCGAGATTTCTTGCTGTTTGCTTTTGGTTAAGGATGAGAAATCTCTCACTTTCCTGACCAGCTGCTGTTTCTCATTCATTTTTTTTTTTTTTGCAGTAACTAGCATAGCTGCTTGTCAAGTTTCATTTTACCTTTCAAAAAAAAAATAGCAGCTTTCATGTCAGGGAAATTGCTGGACTTATGTGTCCTGATGGAGCTACATAGCACGTTTGGTCTGATTTTCCTGTATCGCAGATGAGCCACAAAACCTTACTGTCACTGCACTTCCTACCCTGAGTGAAGTCAGCAACAAAGAAATAGGATATCTGCAAGGAGAATCATGAGACGCTGTATTTAATGAGGCAGAGTATGGGCTACTTCCCAGCCTCTTTATATTGTTATAATATATTCACATAGCACTTCAGCTGTTTTGGGTAGGTGCATACAAGTTTGGAATGGGCGTGTTTTGTATATTTCATTGCTATTTTTGATAGCTATGTCCTGTGGGATATAGTCAACCTTTGTATTAGCTGAAGTTGCCATATTTCCTGGTAGGAATTCTAAGGAACAAAAGAGGAGGGGACTGAGATTTCCTTAAAACCAACAGAAATTTCTAGAAGAACCTCACCAAGCCCTCAGAGAGCAATTCTCCTGGAGAAAGTGGTTGCTTTGGAGGGTGGAGCCTATCGTATTAAACTCTGCTGAGGTTGCTTCCCTCCCCAAACCTCACCCTCCCAAGTCTCCAATCTCAAATCTCCAGCTTGTGTTTGGTGCTGTGCTCTGCCTCTGAGGTACCTGTCCCTCTGCTCACGCTGAGCAGAGGGACTTAGCTTCATTGGTTCATTGGCTGAGGACACACACACACACACCCTCTGGAATTTGCAAACCTGCTCCTGAACCTTCAGCTGTGATTTTCCAAAAGAGCATTTTCTTGGGGGTATCTGCTTTGGGGGACTGTAACTTGGGTCCCATAACTCTAATCCTGACAAAACTTGGCAGGTAGGCGAGAGGCAGCTGGAGAATCTCTGAGAGTTTGGCATTACTAGACCATGGGGGAGGGGATTCTACTACATCACAAACCTCATGAAATGAACCAGTTTGGTAAATGAGAGGGTCCATGAAGACTCATGGTTTGTGGTTCATGTGCCCCATGAACAGAAATGAACCTCCATTTTCCTTGTTTGTGCCCATCCTTAGTTGTGATTCCTGGAGAGCCACCACCATTTCTGCTGTTGTGGTGGTGGGAGAAAGCAGATGGACAGCTGGTAGAGTGATGGAAGAAAGCGATTAGGTGAGGGGCAGAAAAAGAAGGGAAGTGATAGTCATGGAGGAGAGAGAGAATATGACAGAAGGTGGTGGGAAGAAGAAACAGTGAGAGATGGAGAAGTGGGGGTGGGGCGTAGAGGGGAGGTTGCAAAGTGTATGTGGGGGAATGGGATAGCTGCTCCCATAATTTTATTGTATGTCTCTACTTCTCTGTGTATTGTTTGTAAATATCAGAAATATATAAGCTGATAAGAACAGTTGTTTTAAGTTCAGCTTTTACTCACTTATAAACATCACCTTATTTAATAACATCCCCTAGTTATTCCTGCCATATTAATTGTCATAGTAACTAAAGGGGATGTGTTTCAGGATCTGCTTGTTAGAGTTTTGACAGTAGTTTCAGGTTCATCTTTCTGAACATATAGATAGGATCCTTGAAATTATGAGGACCATCACAGACAGTTTATATCTTTAAGTTCCTGGTTGATGGAATCATGCTGTGGCTATGAGGCATTGCCTGTTTATACCTGAGCATTCCAATAGTGAGAGACAGTGGGGCTCATAGTCTCAAAAACAAAATGGAGTCTTAGGGTTTGTAGAATCTTTCGGGATCAAGTGCCGTGTTCTACTGGAGAAAGTTTTCCTTTCAGACGTTTCGTTCTCAGCTGCGAAGAACATCCTCAGTGGCGTTGCAGCTGGAGCAGGCGCTCAGACCTTCTTGGCTGCTGTGCATTGAGTGGGGCCAGGGCTGCTGGAGAGCTGCTATTTGTAGGCTGGAGGGGGTGTGATGAAACAGCAATTGGTTTGTGGATGTGCCCATTGTTTGGTGGGGCTTCCTGGAAGGGTAGTGATAAGGAAACTGGCTGTTGAATGTGACCATTGTTCTGTGTTAATTGCTGGGAAGGTTGGAAGGGGTTTGAAGATAAGGAAGAAGGTTGTTGACTGTGCTGATTGTTCTGTGGAATTTGCTGGTTGTTCTGAGACTTTCTGCAATTTATAGCCTGTAGGGTGTTTTGCAGAGCTGGGTACCAAGATTGGTGGATGAAAATGCCTTCTTCCTTTCTGTTAAAATTGTGCTGGTGTTTGTAAATCTCAATAGCTTCTCTGTTTAGGCGGGTATGATAATGTGAGACCATAGAAAGGACTTCAGTTCTTTCAAAGTGGATGACGTGGTCTCCTTCTTGAAGTGCATGTTCAGCTACAGCTGATTTTTCTGGCTGAAACAAGCGACAGTGTCTCTTGTGTTCGGTGAGATGGGTGTTGATACTGCGTTGGGTAGTGCCAATGTAGACTGCACCACAGGAGCAGGGTATTTTGTAGACTCCAGGGGTTGAAAGTGGATCTCTCATATCTTTGGCAGAGCGCAGCATGTGGCGGATCTGTTGTGTGGGCTTGAAGACTGTGTCAACATTATGGCGTTTGAGAATTTTGCCAATACGGTCGGTGACAGATTTTATGTAGGGCAGGAAGGCTGTACCCACATTTGTGTGTGGCTCGGGATTTGGTGTGGATGGTCTCCTGGGATGGAGGGCTCTTCTAATTTCTTGTTGGGAGTATCCAATATATATATACAACCATATATATATATATATTGCCTGAAATCCACAAAATGGAAAGACCACCACCAGGACAACCCATTATTTCTGGGTCAGAATCAGTGTTAGAACCATTATCTAAATACTTGGATTCTTTTTTTAAAGCACCAGGTGCCTAAAACTAGATTTTACATAAATGATACCAGACATTTTATAGAATTAGTGGAGGGAGTTGGCATTCAGGAGAATTCAGCCATAGTGACCATGGATATGGTCTCATATACCAATATACCACATGAGGATGCCCAACTCACATCCTTCCGCTTTCTTTTTGTTAGAGCTGTGTGATATTATTTTGGGGAAAAAATATTTTCAATTTAAGGACAAGTTTTATTTCTAGATTATGGGCGTGGCAATTGGAAGCAGTTTTGCCCCATTGGTGGCAAATTTTATTTTTGGCTGACATAGAGGATGCACATATTTTTGACCCTAGGGTTAACCCATTTTTTGAGGAGATTCAATTATACAGGAGGTTTTTGGATGACCTGTTCCTTATTTTTAAGTCTGGTGAAAAACTGCCACAATTTGGAGAATGAATGAATACCTTGCATCCAAAATTAAAATCTTCTATGTAGAGTGACAAAGAATCCTTACCATTTTTGGATACTATTGTGTACAGGAATGTGGACAATACTCTTGGAGCGCACACATATAGGAGGCCCACAGACTGTAATTCCTATTTGGACTTCCAATCATTTCACCCATCTCACCTTAGACAAAATTTACCTTATGGGCAATTTGTATGTATTCGTAGAAATTCCACAAAATTAGAACATTTCCAGGAAGACAGTAAGGTGAGTTTAGAAGTAAGGGGTACCCAGAGAGAGTAATTACCAATGCTTAGATAGGGCTATCAGTGTAGAAAGACTAGAGCTTTTCAGGGATAAAGGCAGAAGGAAGGAAAATAGGATTAATTGGGGTTTGGATTGGACACCATTGTCTAATGTCATTAGAAGAATTTTGCACAAATACTGGCATCTTGTCAGTGATATTCTTGTCAGTGAATAGCCTATCCCTGCACTGGGTGCAGAAGAATTAAAAATATCAAGGACATGATTGTGCACTCCAGATTATCATCAGAAAAGAACAGGAACAATGCATTAAAGGGACACCACTGGTGTGGGAGGTGTCAAATCTGCCCTTTAGCTCTTGAAATATCTGAATTTGTACCACTGCAAGGGGGTCCTATTATATATTTGAACAGTATGACTACATTTGCACTAAATTTGTTATTTATTTAATTTTGTGTGAATGTCATTTTATGTACATTGGGAATACTATGAGAGCAGTTTGTATTAGGATTATGGAACACTGAAGCCGTATTAGTCGATTAATAATAAATCATCTAATAATAAATAAAATAGAAATTCTGTAATGGCTGCTCCTCTGGTTTCCCATTTTCATGGAAAAGGGACATAGTAGATAGTTTTAAACATTTTGTTTTATACGAATATGAGAAAAGAGATTCAGGGAAAGACATCCAGAAGATTTTACTGAAGGAGGAGGCACGGTGGATTCATAGATTGAATACAGTGCTTCCATATGGAGTCAATTCCTCTTTGGATCTAGCTTATTTCCTGTAAATTAATTAAAAAATAGAATTACAAGGCAGATATCCAATGCGTTGCTTCATGCAATTGTTAGTAGCATTCTTCAAACATTTGCGAACATTTATTTTCTGTAAATACAAATATAGCATTACAAGGCAGCTATCCAACAGGTTAGTTCATACAATTGTCAGTACCAGTTCTTTAACATTTAAGACAGGTGTGGGCAATTATTGCATTAAGAAGGGAATGGACAGGGTAACATAACTGCAGTTTGAACAGCAAAAATGTCCTGAATATATTAACATTGGTGACATGTAAGTAATGTAAGCTATGGGACATGTTTGTATTATGCTCACTTTGGTTTTGGAGAGTATAAGAAGTATATAAAAAGTATTAAATTACAGGGTAATAAATTGCAGCTGCTGGAACAGTGAAAGATTCCTTGATATGAATGTATTCAGTCGATGTGTGAGGGTTGGAGTTTTGGCTGCTGTAAGTAAATGGACACTATTGGGGTATTCTAGCATCATGTTCTAAAAAATTGTAAAAGGTGTTTTTATAATTTTAAGGCAACAAGTCCCGTCCAGAAAAAGCATTGGGGAAACAGACTAAAGGTTGGTGAGTTCATTGGCAGTGACTATGGAATATCCCCGCCTTGTTCCTTTGGAGTGTTAGTTAAAGAAGTATTTGGACTCTGATTATCATTAAGGAGGTTTTCAATCCATATATGGCATATATAGCATTGCTTACACTATCTATCTATCTATCTATCTATCTATCTATCTATCTATCTATCTATCTATCTATCTATCTATCTATCTATCTATCTATCTATCCATCCATCCATCCATCCATCCGTCTATCTATCCGTCTATCTGTCTGTCTGTCTGTCTGTCTGTCTATCTATCTATCCTAAAATCCACAAAATGGAAAGACCACCACCAGAATGACCCATTATCTAAATACCTAGATTCTTTTTTAAAGCCGCAGGTACCTAAAACTAGATCTTACATAAGGGATACAAGACAATTTTATCTTCCAGGAGCTCATAGAGATGGACAGTTTATATTTCACTGATCTAGAGTCACACAATATTAGAATATTTTGCACAGTAGAATTACTTCTGTCCTTTGGGACACTGGCAGAATGCTAATATTTTCAATTAATAAACAAGTTTAAAACAATCCCAGCAAAATATGTAAATCAGTAATGTCTATAAGTGCACATAGTGGATGATCCAGCCAATTAAATAATTTTTACATCTAATTTGAATTAGAGAGTGAAGCATGTGCATGAATCATTGAAATCAATGGGCCTTAAAAATGCTTACATTTTGCCTGGATCATGCTCACATAATGCCTAGAAATTAGAGCAGGACATCTCAAATTCGCTTGTGAAAATCAGAGCAGCCAAATGTGAATATAAGAAAGAAATGACCCATTTGTACTGGTAATATGAGAATTCACCCCATGACTGAGTTCTTCTGTCCCAATGCAGCTACAGTTTTTGCTCACACTGTAGAACAAAGCATCTGAGGCTGCCCTTAGAGCAATATTAACGCAGTTAAATGTCCAAGTACCCTTAAATATGAGGTACTATTATCTATAACTACAGTATGTTTGTATTTATCTATTTGTCAGCCTATGTATCTATATACCTATCCATCAGGTGCAAAGGAAAGATTTATCTTAGGATGCTGCCTGGTGAAGAGAATTTACTAAAACTGCCCTGGTGGGGAAGGAGAATAAAAAAATGATCAGTTGCTAAAGGAGTTTTAAAACAACTGTGTTTGCCCTTTTTCCTCTTTATGAAGGTCATAAGTCATCTGAGGAAGATTTTCAGAGCACTATTCTTAAGACAGAGAGAGAGAGAGAGAGAGAGAGAGAGAGAGAGAGGGAGACTGTCTGGTGCATTGAAAATATACCTTTACATTGAGGTGGTGGTGGGGGGGTGAGACTCATGAAGGGGAATCACATCTCTCTCCCCTTGCCCTTGGGCCCTCAGGCAACTGTCACTGGGTCCAGTGTGGAGTCCTGGGCTGTTCAGCAGCCTCCACCAAGCCCAGCATGGCCCCTGGGTTCTTCCGCCAAGCCCAGCATGGCTCCTAGGCTGTGCCACTGATGTCAGCATGCCCAGAACAGCTCCTGGGCTTTGATGGCAGTATGCCCAGTGAAGCTCCCAGGCTGCACCACCACCAAACTTGGCATGCAACTATTTTGCACAGTTGGCATGCAACTATTTTGCAACTATTTTGCACAAACTTGGCATGCAACTATTTTGCACAAACTTGGCATGCAACTATTTTGCACAGTTGGCATGCAACTATTTTGCAACTATTTTGCACAAACTTGGCATGCAACTATTTTGCACAAACTTGGCATGCAACTATTTTGCACAGCAGCTGTGCAGCTGCTGTTGATAGCTGGAGTTTTTTAAATTATTTATTATGTGGGGTTTTTTTAATTTAAAATTTTTTCTGCAAACTTGGGAAGTTCCCCAAGTTTGCTGAAAAAATTTCTTTACGCTCTATCTGACACTGATCCATGGATTTAACTCTCCAAGATGGGGGCCATGAAAGGCTATTGGAATATAAGATACTGTACTGAACTAAAGCAACAAAGTCTTTATGGCAATATCCACACAGTTAAGATGCCTATAGCAGCTTTTGCCTTGCTTTGAATGTTTGAATGTTTGAATGGACAATTGGCATAAAAAACTATTGTCCAGGGCAATATTTAATAAATGCCATGAAGGGCCTTCAACCAAATTGCAGTTTATATAGATGCCAGCTCTGTTGACCTATGGGCACACTGATTTAATCAGTACCTCCCAGCTCGATCTGTTTGTATTTCCTCTCATTAAATGCCTGAGATGCTGTACATACAGTAAAGATGCAGTTATGTTTTTTTTTAATCTCAAGACTGTTATCCTGACATAATGTAGAAGAAGAAGAAGATGATGATATTGGATTTATATCCCGCCCTCCACTCCAAAGAGTCTCAGAGCGGCTCACAATCTCCTTTCCCTTCCTCCCCCACAACAGACACCCTGTGAGGTGGGTGGGGCTGGAGAGGGCTCTCACAACAGCTGCCCTTTCAAGGCTGGAGTCTCAGAGCAGCTCACAATCTCCTTTCCCTTCCTCCCCCACAACAGACACCCTGTGAGGTAGATGAAGATATTGGATTTATATCCCGCCCTCCACTCCGAAGAGTCTCAGAGCGGCTCACAATCTCCTTTCCCTTCCTCCCCCACAACAGACACCCTGTGAGGTGGGTGGGGCTGGAGAGGGCTCTCACAGCAGCTGCCCTTTCAAGGACAACCTCTGCCAGAGCTATGGCTGACCCAAGGCCATACCAGCAGGTGCAAGTGGAGGAGTGGGGAATCAAACCCGGTTCTCCCAGATAAGAGTCCGCACACTTAACCACTACACCAAACTGGCTCTCCAGTTCTCCCAGATAAGAGTCCGCACACTTAACCACTACACCAAACTGTTCCAATCTAACAAACTCCTTCTGTTCATCAGTGTCTTCTTCCCTCTGTGTGTGCTGACTCTCTTGAATCATTCACAGACTGACCAGTATAATACAGTAGTTAGTTGGACTGAATGACTAGTGTAGAAGTCCCCACTCGGGTATAATTTATTTTATTTTTATTCATTTTATTTTATCAGATTTATATCCCACCCTCCCCTAACGGGCTCAGGGTGGCTAACAACAGTTAAAAAACACATCGAATATTAAAAACAATATACAGTAAAATCAATTCCAAACATTTAACCATAAAATCCAAGATAATATAAATGGGAGTCAGTTTCAGTCAAGTATATGGGGTCATTGTGCAATTCAAATTCAAGTTCTATTGAACTACTGATGTACACTTTGATATCCTTGGAAATATACTCTTCTATCTATATATACTGTTATTGCATGGGATTAGGTGTGTACAGCTAGAGGTAGTCAATACTACATCCCACTTAAGTACAACAAATTACTTCAAAGTTAACTTAAGTTCCACTGCTTTTGCTTTCAGTCACAATGTCTCACCATCAGGTCACTTTTTGAACCAGAGCTTTAAAGAACAACTGACTCTTATTTATAGTCTTTCTGGTTATGTGCAATAATATACTATTTACTCAGTCATGAATAATTATATGGACTTGACCTTTCAAAAGAAAATGAAAAACAGTCAATTTTATTACCCACTTTTTAATGCCAGTAGTTAAGTTGACTTTGGAAGCTTATATGTGTATTATGCAGACCCAAGAGATGCTGAGCAGTAAACTTTTCAAGGGAAATATGTAAGAACAAGGTTCAGAGAGTTGTAACATGGACAATTTATTATGATGTATCCTGTAAAGGATATGGGAAGTATCTAAGGTAGTTGCCTGGCCCTATGTAAAGTCTAATTGTTATGGTTCCAGCTTTGAACTATTCCAAGGTTATGATATTTCTGTAAGTTTGGGTCATTTGATGCTTGAATGTTTCTCTTACAGTGAGGAATACTTCCAGATGATTGTTTTCTCCTCATAAATATGAGTATATTCTTCCTTTAATTTTACCTAAAAGAAAGCCCTGCACTCTGACAAATATCAGGTCTGTATTTCCCCCACTATCTTAATTTCTCATAAAGTTGCCTTTTAAGAACATGAGAACATAAGAAGAGCCCTGCTGGATCAGACCAATAGTCCATCTAGTCCACAGTGGCCAACCAGTTCTTCTGGAGGACCAACAACAGGGCATAGAGGACAAGGCCTTTCCCTGATGTTGCCTCCTGGTTCTGGGATTCAGAGGCTTAAGGCCTCTGAATGTGGATGTTCCCTTCAGTCACCATGGCTAGTAGCCATTGATAGACTTATCCTCCATGAATCTCATTGCCTTAATCTATTTTTATCATGGTTTTTATTTTATTTTTAAAAAAAGAAAGATCAGGGGTTTTATTTAGCAGGAACACACAGGAACACAGTTCCGGCTGACTTGGCCAGGGCTCTGGCTCAAAAAAAGGAATCCGGCAGAGGAGAGGCACTAGGCAGCCACATGCTCCAAGAATGCATGTTCTGTCCTCTCTGCCACCTCCAGTCTCCAATGGGCTTGCAAAGAGAGCAAGAGATGCGGAGATGCCCACAAGCACCCCCTCCTGGGAGAAGCTGGGCCTACCACTGCCCACTCCACAGCACGTGGCTCTCTCTCTCCAGCTGTGTTGGGGGGGGGGATGAAACAAGGTCTCTCATTGGGCTATGTGAGAACACCCATCCATGAAATGCAGCTGATGGCACTCTACTGTTCTCTGTGCCAATATACATAAAATGACCTACTGAATGGGTGACGTCACTTCTGGTGACATCAGGGGATGTGGCTTAATATGCAAATGAGTTCCTACTGGGCTTTTTTGTAGAAAAATGCAATTAGGTCATTACATTCCCCCCCCCCCTTTTTTATGATAAGAGGCTCAGTTAGAAATTAAACAACATATTCTGCATGATGATAATAATTTTAAAAACATACCCAGTAAGTTCAGCAGGTAGAAGGAACAACAAGGGAAAAAAAAACCCTTTGGCTGAAAGAGACCTGGATGACCCAAGTTATCCCAGTCTCATCAAAACTCAGAAGCTAAACAGGGTCTGCTCTGGGTGGTATTTGGATCGGAGACTGGCAAGAAATTCTATGGTTGCTATGCAGAGGAGGGTAATGGTAAACCACCTCTGAAAGTCTCCTGTCTTGAAGACCTTAGGGAGTTGACAGCACTTGACAGCACTTTGCACACACATTGATTCACAAAATAAAGGAGAGTAGGGAGGGGACAGCATCCTTGTCCCAGGACTTTGAGGCAGGAATAAAGCTAGCTTGTCGTTTGTTGGTTATTTAATGTGAGGCACAAATCCCACTTTGTAAGAAGATGACTATTTTTATTTGGGTTTCTTCTCATACAGATTACATATATCAACAGGCATGTCAGAAAAATAACATTCTCAAATCTGGGTTACAATCCCTATCCATACCTAGTACAAACTCCTTGTTCATACCTTCAAAACATTTCACAGTTTAACCATGTAATTGTTTTATTTTCCGTTATATGCCTGACAGTGACCAATACATCTAGGGTTCCCAGCCTTCTGCTTCAGGTGGGGTTTCCTAACCCACCTGCTTCAGGTGGGGCC